>NW_026099573.1:27232198-27234484 GCF_025091365.1 Daktulosphaira vitifoliae
AAAAAAACTAAAAAATATTAAAAATATTTGTGGCTTTTGAGATTAATATTTTTAATATTTTTTAGTTTTTTTTAAATTAATAATATTTTTAATATAGTTTTAATTTTACTTAATTAACTAGCCACAAGTGATCAATTTTTATTATATTATTAAGATTTTAATTCTCCAATACATTAATAACTATATTTTTCAAGTTGACTGACTTACTACTATTAATTTCAACAATGGCTAAAGTGCGTATTAATATAATTGAATTTTTTTAGTACTGTACATTAATAACGAGTATATATCGGTCATGGCGAGTAGACGAATCTTTTTTTTAACAAAAAAAATTGTCCTTTATCTCGTTTGAGATAAGTTGCTTAATATAAATAGTACGTGCAATTAAGTATTCGCGTATTACTTTGCTTTAAAACTAATTCCTGTAAAAAGAAGATCAGCAACTTTTCTAAAGCCAGAATCTTCTATTGATTTAAAAAGTCTACAATTTACCGAGATCATATTAATACAGCTATGAATTGATGGGTTCAATAATTACTGAAGTACGACTAATTTTAACTTTAACAGTCACAAATTCATCATCCTATAAATAAAACCCAAATAATTTTGTGATTTTTATTAACTTAAAAAATATAGATAAAAAGAAACATTAATTCCAAACTGATGTTTTTTCCATTATAGATAGAAAATTTTATTTAATGTAATAAGATTCATTTCTTATCAAAATACTACTGAATTACCTTCTCTCAGGATTAATTTTAAATCAATTTTTTAAATGTTAAAAACTACATACATACACACACACACACACACACGCATATATATATAATACTCTTACTTTCTTTCTTTTTTCTTCTTTGTTTTAGCTGTAGATATTTGACTCAATGATGTGGTTGAAAAATATTAACAAATATAATATTTCAAATAGTCTAAATATCAGAAGGTTAATAATCACACATATGAATAGAAGAATAGCATAAAATTCGACGTAATTATATTAATAATAGTTTACTTAAATCGCTCCATTACAATACTTTATGTAATCATTTATTTTGTATATTATATAGGTAATAAAAAAAAATAACTGATTAATAATCAAAAACGTTTATTGCAAAAAAATATATCAAAATCGATAAGATTGTTATATTTACATATAATATAAAAAATATATATTTAACAATGTACTTGACAACAATATGTTTTCAACAAATATACAGATTTAATAAAATAAATAAAAAATAAAAAAAAGTAAATGAAAATGTAATAAACGATTAAAAAATCTGTACTTGCACAGACAACATAAATCGAGATATTTATCAACAGAAAATATACATAATATTTATAAATGATCAGTTGCCTAGTGTCCGCGATGTCATCTCACTTGTAACGCTTGGAGTGGTTAACTTGGTACAGAAAAATATGAATTGGCAGGCCTGGCTCTTCTACTGACACGACCATTAAAAGGTTCAGGCTGTCTATGCCGTACAATCGGCGGATTTGTAGCTCTAGGAGTCGGTTTTACTCGCATTACCGGCTTGCACTTGGCGATCGCCTTTCGAGTTGTCTTGGATAATATCATCAAAAAACAAGGCCTCGCGTTTTTTGCCAACGGTTTACGGCAATAAGATGCATTCGGGACACGGAACACGAGTACTGCTCTAAGTTCATCGCCCAGACTGTTGTTGCCGCAACACTTGATAGCTGGGGACGTCTTGAGCGCGTTCGACAACTGCGGCGTCGCGTTTATGTCATACTTTCGTTGGCCAAGCAGGTAGGAAGTGACATCGCTCATGCGACATCCTCTTAAAACGAAACGCTTATCGTCTTCGGTGAACTGAAACGGACACCTAGTGCCTATGGAGAATATTGAGTAGTACTGATACCCGTCAAATGTCTCCAAAGTTAAGTCGGGGTCGTTTGATATAACCATTTTCATGAAACGCTTTTCGTCTTCTGGACATAACAAACGCAGCGCATTTTCAGATTTAACAGACAGCTCGACAACGTGCTGAAAAATGTCCTTTGCCGGTAGTTGCTGACACGACACTCGGTCGCTGTACATTTTCCACTCCGGAAAATTGGCAATCTCGCGGACATCAGCAGCAAAAGACATTTTGTCGAAATCGTCATTTTTCTTGAAATAACGCCGAGGAAATAGCCACTGAGAGTCGCGGTACATCTCAAAGTACTTGACATTGGTTACGAGTAAAATCAGCTGCATCTCCAAAGAGTATTGTTCATTGGCCGATGAAACAGCCATTGTTATTCTTGTAGTTTGCACGTAGA
>NW_026099573.1:27234584-27235444 GCF_025091365.1 Daktulosphaira vitifoliae
AGTGGGCGTGGTTTCTCGATGGTGGGGGTAATGGTGGATTGCATTCATGATGGTGGGGGTAAGGAGAAGGCGTGGTCTTATGTTGGTGGGGGTAAGGAGAAGGCGTGGTCTTATCAATGATAGGTTAGGGGGAGGCGTGGTCTCTCAATGGTAGGGGTAATGACCGTTGTCAAGGTCACACAGTGGGCGTGGTTTCTCGATGGTGGGGGTATGAGGAGGCGTTGTCTTATCATAGAGGAGGTGTGTTCTTATCAATGATGGGGGTAAGGGGAGGCGTGGTCTTATCATACATGTGGGAGGGGGTAGAGTGGTCTCACCATGGTGGGGAGGTAATGACCGTGGTCAAGGTCATACAATAAACGTGGTCTTATCAATGATGGGGTAAGAGGAGGCGCGATCTTATCATAGATAGTGAAAGGAAGCGTGGTCCTATGAGGGTGGGGTTATGGGTGGCGTGGTCTTATCAATGATTGGGTAAGGGGAGGTGTGGTCATATCAATGATGTGTTAAGGGGAGGCTTGGTCTTATCATAGATATTGTAATGGAGGCGTGATCTTATCATAGATAGTGAAAGGAACCGTGGTCTTATGAGGGTTGGGTTAGGGGAGGCGTGGTATCACGATGGTAGGGGTAATTTAGGACTTAGGTGGGGTTGTTAAGGTAAATCAAAATGGCGGTTTAAAGTGCGCATGCGCACTATAACTTCATGTCAGTGGTGGGGTAGGTAGCCATATGGTTGTCTCCTCCTACGATGTCATCTACTGGAAGGTAAGGTAAACCTCATGTGAACTGATTACGAAACTGATAACGTTCACTGATAAGCGTACACATTACATTGAAATAGTGTAATTCAATTGCTT
>NW_026099573.1:27236507-27256170 GCF_025091365.1 Daktulosphaira vitifoliae
AAAAAAAAAATTTGAACAAAAAACAGCATGTTTTTTTAGATACGGAAGGTTTTTTTTAATTTATAGTACATAACATAAGATTTAATTTGACTTATGTTTAAAGGACGAAGTATTTCCGGAACAAAATGCATTTTGAAAAAATGGACTTTTGTGAAAAAGTTGTTATTTTGAATCCCCCCTATGAGCAAGTAAAAGATCAAATTTAAAAGAAATTTATATCAAATGAAAGGGAATTGCTTAAGGATTCAACTTATAAAAATTATTTTGGTTCATTCATTTTTCAATAAGTTATGTCAATTTTTAGAAAAAATGTCAAATTTACCGATTTTAAAAATCGTAATTTTTTTAGAGATTTTTTAACATTTACAAGGAATGAGTTAAAAATTTTTAATATTTGAGAGTAATGTCATTAACTTGATACGATTTGTGATCTTTTGATGTATCGTTAAAAGTAATCGGTCAGTGAGAGCTGATGAAAAGAGGCAACAGACACAAAACAAAAACACATCATGGTAAAATTAATACCTTCTTAGCATCACATCGAAACTAAAAAATGTTTAATTCTCATTCACATATTTTCGTTGCTATTTTATTATTATTAATTCATTGATATTTTTTTAGAGTGCAGTTGTTGTTTCGAGGCTATATCTAATAAAACTGAAACTATTAAACATTGCAAATCCATATTTTGTAAATCATGTATTCTAAGTTCACTAAAAATAAAAGGAAATACGAACTGTTTAATTTGTTCTGTAGATGTAATAACTACTAGTAATATATTTGTAAACACACATTAAAATAAAATTTCAATCTAATTCTGTAAAATTAATTTTATTACATACATAATACTTAGAATCGTCCTAACTTGCGTGATACTAATATATTCCATTTATTCTATATATTTTTGAAAACATAACATTATACTAAACAAAATTTGGTATAAAAAATGTCTTTTTTTTTAGTTTTTTAAATGAACATAATTTTTTTATGACATACAGTTTATTGGGGAGTTGTTAAATAAATTTAGTTTTATATAATACTTTTAAGAGGCGAACTTTCTCCAAAGAGTAATAAAATTTAGTTTTAAATGGTAATTTATAAACATGACCTAATTAAGGAACCAAAATAAGTTCAAAGGAGGTCACATAGTATTTTTATTTTCTGTAATAATTTTTTCAAAATTTTCTAAAAAATAATTCAATACACATATAGCAGAATTGTCAAAAACCGAAATTATTATGGTTCCTAGCCCTGTCCAATTATAACATAAGGTTGACAAAGTTAATTTTTATCTAATTCCGTTTGCTAGTTCAAATTATAAAAATAACTCAATTTTTAATAAGTTAATGAAAACATATTGATGTTTACAGGTATGCCCTACTTACATAGCAATATTTTGAACTTTAACTAAGCACTAGATTTTGTTTAAAGTAATAATATTTTAAGAAAATTAGTTTGGATATTTTTTAGTTTCATCATTTTTATTTCTTGATTTATTGGTTATTAATTACTTTTTTAATCCATCAATTTTTTTATATGAAACTAGAATAAATTTTGGTTAAAAAATACGGTAGCTCAGTAGGGTTGGGGCGCATTATTGACGTGGCATAGTTGGAACAAGTATAAATGATATCTGACAGTGATTAAAATTACTATCATAAGAAACGTTCGTTGATAATTTGTAGATAGGGCTTAATTTTAAGAAGATGGTGGATTAAATTATTTTGATCAGAGTCAAAAATGTACTTTTATTATACAATTTTTCGTGGTAATTTCAAATCAGAAATTATATTTTTTCTATCACCAATAATTTTTTAATTTATTACTAATTAGTTAAAAACTATAGACTTTAACAATAAAGAAAATAGCAAACCATATTTTGGTGATATTGTAAACTCATAATATGTGAAATACATGTACAAAAGATAACATTACATTATAATATGCTAATATTATAGTTAGGCTTTCATGCACTAATCATTTACGTCAAAATAACTTGCTATTTATGAATTAAATTCTAGCATATAGTTTTTAAAATGTATCTTATAGTTTAATTAATTAATTACAAAATATAATTTATACTATAATTTATGAAAAAATGAAACATTTTAGCATGTCATTTATGTGATTCAATAATTCCTGAAGATCATGGAAAAATTTATTTGACAAAATGTTGTAAAAAAGATTATGCTTTTCATGTTTTGAGAAATATGCATTTTCACTGTATAGTGTTTGTCTATGTTGTGAGTTCTATCATGGAGAAGGTATTATTTTAGTTCTTATCAACCTATTAAGAAAAATTAATACTAATAGTGTGAATTCATAAATAAATTTCCATAAAAAATGTTCATTAACTAATCTACTTATTTCTAAAATGTTTTAGGTATTCGATTTAAAATAATAATATTAAAAAAGAAATGTAAAAAATGTAATACCAATAAAGGAAAATATAGCCTTTACCCTTTTTGTCCGGACTTGTATTGCAAGGATTGCATCAAAACAATAAACAAAGAAAACCACATTTGCAAACATTGAAAATACATTTCTATTATAATTTTTTTATCTTAGAAAATTCTAAGAACTTACTTTAACTAACACATTGAAAAACCTTAAAAAACTATGTTGTTATAATAATTACATTGAAATATAATTAATTATACTCTCTTATACATACATATATAATAAAGGTTATTAACAAACGCGTTACTTTTTTTAACAACATACAATGTATTTACAAATACAAATGATTTTTAAAATGTATTTATAAAATAAATGAAGCTATTAATAATTTTATTTAAATAAGGAGAAGTTAAAGCTTATGTTATGCACTATAAATTAAAAAAAAAAAATCGTCTTGACTGATCTTCTACGTGCAAATGGCTACCATAGTTAAAACTAAATATTCAAGAGTATCCGCCCAAACCGGGGACCCGTGAGGAAGACCGAGTGTACGACGCTGACTAAAAGTCTGCGCCACATCTCCCTTGGCCCTCCCAGATTGGGCATGAGTGCCGCCAGGCATATCATGGCTTTCTGGGCTCACTAGGCCGCAAGAGTAATGTGCGGCCCGAACTTTAGACGTTTGTTTATGACAAGGCCCAGATAAGTCATGGAGTTCTTAAGCGGGATCTCCACCCTCAGCAAGTGGGTGGAGTGAACTTGTAACAGGTTTGACTCTTGGGCCCGCGGCGCTCTCGTAGGAGATGACCCGATCGCTAAAGTACAACCGGATCATCCGCCCGAGGTAAGGAGGCACCCGAAATGCGTCCAGTGCTCCGAGGATGTGTGACCATCGCACGGAGTTGAACGCGTTTCGGATGTCCAGACTCAACACCATTGTTTTTGAAAGTGTTCCGGAAAGTCAAATACTTTTATATATATCTTAAATTAAAGCTAATTTAATATACTTTATCATAAACAAAAAAAAAATTTCGGACTTTAGATTATCTTCATTGTGAATATGGCTACCGAATGATTTTTTTTTTGAAATTCTCGATTTCATATTTTACATTTTTAATTTACGGTATTCACAAGGCAGCTGTGCCGACGTGCGATCACTGTTGAGTTTGCGGGTTGTGAAAGCTATTGGGTGCCTTTTACCATCCTGGCCTTCTTGTTCTAATATCCCCGAGAGTCCCTCTAAAGATGCGTCTGTCGTTAAAAACACAGGATAATCATCGTTAAAATGAGCTAGTACTGGTGTTGTAATTATAGTTTGTTCTAAAATATCAAAAGGCTCCTGGTGATTATCCTCCCAAACAAATTTTTTATCTTTTTTTGTTAAGTCCGTTAATGGACTGGCAATTTTTACGAAGTGTTTATTATTGTTGTTTTAATGAATTTCCTGTAATAGCTCGTTAAACCGACAAAAGCTCTGATATCTTTTATTTTATATGGTACTGGACATATTTTTATTGCTTCAATATTATTCTCTAATAGCGTAATACCTCTTTCAGAAATTTTATGTCCTAATAACTCTATTTCTGAACTAAAAAATAAACCTTTATTTGTTTTAAGTTTAAAGTTTGCCTCGTCTAGCCTAACAAAAAAATGTTCTAATCTTGACAAAGCTTCTTCAAAATCCCCACCAAACCAACATATATCATCTAAGTAGACAATTACTAAAAACATTTTTTATTATTCTTTGAAAAATTGGGCCTGAATTTTTAAAAACTTTGGGGAATTCTTTTGAATTGATAAAGTCCAAAATCTGTAATAAAACCAGTTTTGTACTTGTCTTCTTCTTTAATAAGACACTGAAAATAACTTTGTGTTAAGTCAAAGTTAGAAAAATATTTAGCTCCCTCAAGACTTTTAAAAAGATCTTGTGACCTCAGAATTGGGTATTTATCACTAATAGTTTATTCATTTAAATACACATTTTCTATAGTCTACTAGAAATCTATACACTCCCGTATTTCCTTTTGGTGTTAAAAATACTGCCACCGCGTAATTACTTCTGCTCGGCTCAATAATATCAGATTTTATCATTTCGTCAATTAGAGTTTATAATTTTTCTCGTTGAGAAGGGAACACACGATATGGCGGTTGAAAAATTGGTTTGTCTTATTTCGCACGGTTTAACATTAGCGCAGCCTATTTTAAGTGGATCTGATGTAAATAAATGTTTAAAACGCGTAATTAATTTTTTTTGCTTGTTCGCGCTGAAAACAATTTAAATGGTTAGATATTTTAATAATTGTAGCTTGATCGTCTCTCACGTCGTTGCCTAAACCGATACCGTTTGTATTTAAAATGTTATAATTCTTAAAGGCTGACGTAGCTTCTGTATACCCTACAATTACATATGCATTAATGAAATTTGAATAATTATTTATTTTTAGTTCTAAGTTTATTCTTCCTAACTGTTCTAACTCCGTATTATCTTCTTCTTCTTATGTGCCTTCACAACTCTGCAAGAGTTTTGGCTGCCACTGTCACCGACCTCCAATAATCCCTATCCTGGATCCTTTTCTCCCAATCTGTTGCTTCCAGTCTTTCTAGGTCCTGGCGCATTCCATCCATCCATCGTTTCTTTGGTCTACCTCTGGGTTTTTTACCAGTTGGTTTGTATTCAATTGACGCCCTTACTTCATTTGTTTCCTCTCTTCTCATCGCGTGTCCAAGCCACTGAATTCTCTGATCCTTCACATAGCTTGTTATATAAGGCACTTTGGCAATTTCCCTTATTTCTGCGTTTTTTCTTCTACGCCATCTATCTGTTGAGGTGTCAAACACTGGTCCACAAATTACTCTTAATATTCTATTCTCAAAGGTTCTGAGATTTTGTTCAATTTGTACTGTCATCGGCCATACTTCACATCCATAAGTTAACGTCGGCCTCACAATACTCATGTATAGACGTACTTTTGTTCCTCTAGAGAAATGTTTTACTTGAAATACAGGGTTTGTATAATAAGTAACCGGACTGACCTCATAAATTTTTTTATTGCTGCAATATTTACAATTTTCTTTCAGAAACTTTCATAGTTTAACTGTCTACATAAGTTTTCAATTTCTGTTACATAACTCATAACTGACTCTGACTCTTCCTGCCTACGTTTTTCCAGTTTATTTTCAATTAGAGTTAAAAAGCCTATTGGATGATATTCGTCTAGAAATTCGTTTTTTAATTCCTCATATGTCCAATTTGATTTTTTATCTTCTAAGTTTTCTAAAAATATACTAGCTGTCCTTTTTAAAAATATTAACAAAAATTTTATTTTATCACTCTCACTCCATCTATTAATTTCACTTGCCTTTTCATACTGCCTGAAAAATTTTCTCACATCTTCAGTATCCGAAATATAATCTGGTTTCATCAACCAAGATTGGTTATTAGACTCCATATTTGTAATATTTAAATTTATTGTTTCTATGCAATTAGTTAATGAAAGTAAGTCTAGAATTTTTCCCTCTGTTATGTCATTACGATTACCCGGTGTTTGTTCTTCTTTAAAGGTTCTATTTAAATCGTCTATTTCTTCATAAAAATGTTCTTTACCTGAACCCTCTAATTTATTTTGATCACACAATGAAGCGTTTTTAATATTATTATAAAAATAAAAATTTACCTTCTACACTTGGTTCTACGTTACTCTCTACGATTATTAGTTTATCATTACAAGAGGCATGAATAACTTGCTCAATTTCAGCTGGACTTAAGTTAGATTTTATATCTGACAGCTTAAGTTGCGCTCTAAAGTATCTAGCTAAACGTGTTCTTAAGTCATTTACGTTTCCTAATTCGTCTAAGTTTTTACTTTTACACAAATTTATAAGATCATCTTTTTTTAATGAATATATATCACTAATTTTGTTTAATTTAAATTTTTGAATTTCATTAATATTCATAATGAATCATATAATTAAGTAATCAAATTAATATTTTAGAAAGTCAAAATTAATTTTTATTTAAATTATTGAACTTTATTTTTTTATTATTATTAAAAAAAGATAAGATGTTTATATAAAAAAAATTTGTATAATTATAAAATAGTAATTAAATAAAATTAAAACTTAGATCTTTTAAAAATATGTAAATGGTTTTTTGTTTTTGTGGTCAGTTCATTAAATAGGTCAGTCAATTGTGATATTCCGTCGTCTAAAATATTAATGAGTTCCTGGTCAGAAAATATTATGTTAAAAACAAATGTATCTAATTCTGAATTAGTATTATCCCCAAAAATTTCTTTTAGTTTCTCCTCTATGTTCTCAATATTACTCATACTATAGACATATGAGAAATTATACATACACACATAAAATTTTTTTTCTCTTTTGGGAGATTTTTAAATTACTAAATTTAATAACTAAATAAAATTATTATAATAAAAGCTTTTATTATACTAAAATCGACGTAATTCAATACTACCTCAGATATTTACTACAGACTTTATCGTCTTTTAGTCATTCTTGTAATAAATTGTGACTTGATGGTTTGATAAAAGTTTATTCAAGATTATATATTGCTGTTATGATAAATTACGAAAATTACCAAGAGTTGAAAAACTACAACTAACATTCACTTTATTTGGTGTATTTAACAACAAAATAATTTATATATTGACTTTTTATACATAAATAATAAGTAAATCAAAAGATTGTTCAGATTATAACTTATGTACAATATTATTTAAAAAAATTTTAGTTCTTACAATTTTGTGTGTGAATCTATTATTTCACGCGCTTAACTAAAAAATCAATGAAAAATGTACTGTTATTCAAAATTTATGAGTTTTCAAACTTTAGGCCTTTTGTGGCACGAGTTAATCTTTTCTGATTTACCTGAAACATTGCGTACCTCATTTTTATAAGTATTGAAACTAATTGAGATTGTATAATTTTTAAATATTACTACATTAATTTTAAGAACCACCCTAATATATATATAAACAAATTTTTATTTTTTATTATTAGATATAAACATTTAAAGATTCAATTTTTTTTAGTTAATATACATGTATAATAAAAAGGGATTACAAACAGATATCATGAACCCATAATTGTTTTGTAAATTTTAATTTTAAGGAATTTATATGTAACATTATAATCACAAGAAAGTAAGAATATACTGCTAAATACCTTAATTGTATAAATTATAATGGTATTAATATTTAATGTTTATTTAATGAATAGTGTAAATATAAAAGGGGACTTGACTATCTTCTCGGTGGTCAGTGTTCAATCTGTTATTGACAACACTTATCGAACTTAGACTTAGATCACGCAGTTCATCACATAGCCTTTATTATCAATGGTAGTTAGACACATTGCTGTGAGTTTATAAATACACTAACCGACAATACAGAAATCATATCTAATGATAGTCAAAATTGACAATAAACACCCGTGTCTGTGGCAGCGATGTCATAAAAAACTAAAAAGTGATAAATAAATATAGTTTAAAAGCGTGTTTTTTTAGATTTTATAAACTATATTTTTTAGAAAATATATTTTCAAGTATATATAGTTACTAGGCTCCGCCTAGCTGGGTATTCGCCTAAGACTCGGGACCCTACGAGCTTTACGCGACTTCGGCCTTACGGTCCGTCTTCATTAGTAGGCCCCTGATTTTGGTAGGAGTACCCAAAAATTATAACAAAAATATATTAAAAATTGTATTATTAAAATCAGGAAAATTCAAAAGAAAATATAGTAAAATGTGTAGGATGTTGACGTTTGCTAATAAAGTATTCCCCTTAGGCGTATTCAAAAATTAATTTGTTATATAATTATAACATATAACATTCCTTGATAAAATATATATATAAAATATGGTGTTGTCTATAAATGCAAAATAGTGTCCTAATAAAAATACATAATATACAAATTAATGTTCAAAATATATGTATGCGCAGAAATTAGTCAATCCCCATATTAAAACCATGCGCGTGGACTTGAAAAAAAAAACTCATAAAACGGTGAAAAATGAACGGATTGAATGGATTTTTTTATTATATATCAGAAATGTCATTAGGCGGATCTAGTAAAATTTCAAACCTTAAGCCGAAAACGCTGGCTTCAGCGAGCGTTTTTCTCAAAATCGGTCGAAATTTTAAAAAGCTCACGGGCGAGTTGCAAAAATTTGCCGACCTTCGCTAATAATTTTCCCGGAGTCTGATGANGGCAAAAATTTTCCGACCTTCGCTAATAATTTTCCCGAAAATTTGATGACCGAATAATTTATTTGAAAAAAAAAATTTAACGTCAAGTAATTTTCCCAGAAAAGCGTTTTTTCCTTTTCTATTATATAAAAAGATAGTTTAATAGATATAATTACATATATGAAAATGACTCGTTTTTTTCTTAAGTAAATAGAAAATTTTAAATTAAATGTTGCTTCGTGATAAACTTTTGCGACGTAAATCGTGTTAAAGTAAAAGTATACAACACCTGTTTTAAGACGACCACGTAAAGTTTTCATCTAAAAATAAAGTAACTGATATATATTCGTATATAGTACGTGGCATTTTTATTCAAAATACTTTCCAGTTAGTAATTAGACAATCATAATTTCAATTTAACCGTTTAAATTTTAAAACTTTCTTAAATAAAAAAAATTTTCAATAATTAAAAAATGGTAAGTATGTCCAATACAAGCAGACTTATATTTCAGGCTAAGCTATAAAAATTTGATTGCCATTAAAAATTAATTTTTTATAATTTTAACATTTGAAAAAATAATTTTCAGTGATGTAAAAAAATCTAACTTATGGCTACCAAAGTTTTAAAAAATTGCTAAAGTTTTTTTAACTATCAACTACTAGATACTATTGGCGTAATAAATATTATAACAGTCAAATTATATTACTTATGGTCTTCTATTAATGAAGATGATAATACTACAACACTAATGCATAAAAAATGTTTTAATTATTTTTTCAGATAACAGTTAACTCATTAATAGCAGCGACATTGGTATATTTCTTAATACAATTATTAGGTAATATGGAACACATTATTTTTTTATTCGCCATTATTAATTTGAAACAAAATGGATTATACTAAAGATTTTAGGTTTAGTGTAATTTTCAAATGACAAATATCTCTTCTCAAATTTAATGATTTAAAAATGTTTTCTTTATACATGATCCAATTATCCAATATTTTTCTAGAAAAAAAATTAGTAAATTTAAATTATTAAATAAATTACAATTATTATTTTTAATTTTTTTAGGAGTCTCTCCAGATTCTGGTAAGTAATTGATAAAAATAAAATTTTTATCTTATAATTGTCATCTTTTCACAATACTATCTTATTTATACATGTGTATTTTAGATTTATACTTAAAAAAGTTTCTGTTATTTAAAACTTTATAGTTCTTATAATAGTCTCATACTATTTTAGACATCCTTCATATAGTAATTAATTTTGTTATTATACAGGAGTTTCAGAATGGGTGGACAGTGATGGTATGTTCATTATTTTAACAAAGTTAAAAATATAATTTAAAATTTCTAAAAATGAGCAAGACATGAATAACGTTTTCATAATTTTTTTTTTTTGATATCGAAAAATATAAAAAACATTTCATATCAATTTAAATATATTATTGTTCTATATAATATTATTGATTACGTTAAACAATACTTATTAAAAAAAATATATTCTTTTTAATAATTATATTTTATAACGTTATGTAAAAAATAAGAGTGTTTGCCTTTTTAATTATCACAATAATAAGTTATGTTTTGAATAACTTTTAAATGTTAAACGTTAAAATGTAATAACTTAAAAATTTCTATAAGGTTTAAATGTTACAAAACTTTAAACATTAATTATATAATGTTTAAATGTTGTTGCCGCCTGGGCTGTTCTAAAAAAATCCAAAATAAAAATGGGGAATAGAACTCCGCCGTATGGCTTAACATAGGGGCAACTAATAATCAACAAAAAAAGTTTCTAATCAATTTAAAATTGACAAAAGAAAAATATATTTTGTTAACACAAAATAAGCTTACCCAGCCCAACTACTATCATAACATGAAACTACAAAGTGAAAAATAAATATAGTTTAAAAGCGTGTTTTTTAGTTTTTTTAAACTATAATTATTTTGAATAAAACGACCAAACAATACAGGCCCCTGATAAGACGTCCTAACAGCTGATGGCACAAAAGCACTACCAGCTGACCACAACCAACCAGTGCAGCTCTCACGCTTGATGCGAACAAATGTTTAATAGTGTTAAATTCAATTAGAAGATTTTATACTGTATTTTAAACTGAAATACGTTTTAAAACCTGCCCTGCATATTAACGACCATTAGTTATACAAATTTGATACCCTACTTAACCAATAAGTTATTATTTAATAGTATAATATAATATAACCTAACCAAATATTGGCTATAATTGGTTAAGCTCATAACAAAGTAATTATAAATAATTTTTATTTATAACTAGTTTATTCATACTTTCAGAAGATTCGTGTTTTTGTAAGTAAAAATGGAGTGCTATTGAAGGGATATTTCTTCAACTTAATTTTTATTAGTGCTGTATTATCATGTCATATTATACGTATAATTAATAAAGCTTTTGATTATTAAATTTGTGATATTAAATAGTTTTCGGTGATTCACAAGGTAAGTTATTTCTTTATAATATCTATTCCTTTTATTTTTTATTTAATTTATTGGTATTCTAAAATGATTTAACTACAAAATATGTATTTAAATGAATTTAAACACTGTTAACTGTTAATTTGATCTGAAAAAAAATGGGAAATTATAATTATGTAAATAAAAAAATAAGTACAACACAATACTAAATAATTCATACAGAATGATTTTCCATCATTATCCACTTTATTAATTGAAAAATAAAAATAAAATTAATAATTTTTTTATTAGTTTCTCATTATTCTCAATTTATAAATCATGTTCTTATCATATTTATTGTTTATCCCTTATATATTTTAGCGTAAACAGGCCGTTGTTGGCTGTGTGACATTCGTTAGATTTTGTACCGTGGCGTATGGTACGCGGTATTAGTCCAGTCGAACTACACATAGTGTGCGATGCCTGATAAATGTGTCACGGGGCGCGGGACTCCGTTTAACACGAAGCGATATTGGACACAGTACCGCGTCGCTTATTATTATATTATTAATAAATTTTGTAATTTATTATTTCAGATGAAAATTCTAGTAAGTAAATATGTAATTTTTATTATTGGATATTAATTAAAGTTAATTTTAGTTTTATGCGTAGCTAAGAAGCTGTTGGGTTTTACTCTACTTTGTTTCTTTTTTTTTGTGTATATATACGCTTATTTTTCTTCTGTTATTCTCAATGATACGTCAAAAGGTTAACAAACGTATTTAGTTAAAGCTATCAGCGCCATAATTTTTAAAAATTCCCGGTATTAAAGAGAAATAAATACTCAAAAAAGTACAATAGTTAATATTAATGTTATTATGTTTCCCTTTTTATTAAAATAAATTTATGATAACTGGACAAATTATTGCAAAATTTTTAGTTCATACTCCACACATTTGCTTTGCTAACGACATACTTTCTTAGAAAATTTAATCATTAACTAAGTTTTTGCGAGGTTTAAAAATTATCAACATTTTTTTCTTTACAATTTTTTATATTTTTCTAAAATACCTACCTTCTTTAAACTTGAATCAAATTATTGGTAATACAACACACTTTAGAATAATTAAAAAAAAAAACTATACGAAATTTCGATTTTTGGAAGTTTTTTATGCATTACATTTACAATACTACAATTTTTAGTAAACATGGCTGCATTTGTAGAGTTTTGTATAGCAGCAGAACAACTATACCATTTAGAGCTAAATCAAATCAAAGGTTTTTTATGAAATATACGATTAAAATAACATTTCAAAGTTCTATCTTCTATGAATATTCGATCTTTCAAGTCGATAATCATGTGAATTTTTGTATATATGATAAATTGCATTATTTAAATAATGCTTAGATAAAAATGAGATTTTCGGTGGTAATTATTTAACACAAGTACCTTAAATTCAGCATAGTTTTTTTGCTTTATCAAAATACTGAGAGGGGGAATTCATCATATCATATTCTCTTACTATTAATTTTAAAGTGAAAACTAAACATTTCAACTGTCCTTTATAAAACAAATATAACTTTATTACGAGGTTTGAGAGGTATTTTTTAAAGTTATGGACACTAATAGCTTTTATTAGACACATTTTGTGCTTTTTTGACACATAGTTGAGCAAAATCGGTTTAATAATTGTGTATTGTAATAAATAAAAAGTAAAATTATCAGTGATTGTAGATATACTGGATATACACACCATTGATTTGAATAAATGTTTAAATAATCAGAAACTTGTTTTTATTAATTTTCATACGTAAAGTTGTTTCCCAAAGTGTATAAGAGTGTTGTGTGATACAGCTGAAATTTATATTTATTTTTATATATTTAGTAGGATGTCTGGTTTTGTTGTTCATGACATATTCGTGATTTGATATAGCATCCAGTATTTCGTTTATTTGATAATTCTGTGAATAATTTAGTACTAATAAAATCTTGAGTAATAACGTTGTTTGTATTAGTGGAAATTTTTTGTTATCGTTTATAAAAACAAAAAAAAAAGTTTGTATGATTCGAGTTTCATAGATATTAATATCGAGATGTAGGATAATTTTCCAAAGATAATCATAAAAATGTATTATTTAAAACTGGAAAATCGTGATATCATTGTTAAATTTGTTATTACAAAAAAATTGAAGTACATAATAAGACTAGAAATTGCAGCTAAAGTTGTAGCAATGATATTAGCAAGTGTTTGCTGGGTATTTAGCTGTTGTCAGGCATCACTCGTAATAAACAAAAAGTATAAATACCGGTGATTGTAGAGTATTTCGGAAGTGGTTCGTATACGGTCTGTAATAAACAAAAAGAGCCACGAGAGTGTAGGTGGCGAAGGAATGTTGTTAAATGAGTTTGGGGCTCGGGGTGTGAAAGGGAAGAAATGTAACACAGGTGGCCAATAAGGAAATAATAATCGTAGCAGGCGTAGGGTAAAAAGGATGGGTACCAATGGAAAGTAAAAGTGTCTATAGATACCCGGTAGTGACTACAATAAAATGAAATAGAAAGGGATCTCGGGGTATGTATGCTTGTGTAAAAACGTCTAATATATGAATAAGATGGAATTACAAAGAAGGGTCACTACCTAGCTCCTGCACAGAAACGCGCACACTAATTTCCGGCGACTCACAAATATCGTGTTTTTTATAAAAATATTTTAATTTACTCTCAATGACCTATCTTGTTCTAATTGTTTATTACTAAAAAAATTCTTCAGTAAAGGATCTATTATAAACTTATTATATAGACAAATGTTTCACTTACCTCTGACTATCCTGATATTCTCTTGAGATGAATGATGTTGTTGATGTAACAATTATCAATGTATACGTTTACGCATTAATATACGCAATTATATTTATACGGTTTATATTATTACTAACTCGCGTGTAACTACTTTTCTAGTACAATTCTATATTAAATCCACTGAAGGTGAAGTCTAAGTTTATTATAATTCTGTCTTTTGTAAAAACCTTTTGTATATTTATGTAGTATAGTTCTTAATCTTGTATATGGTGTTTTACCTTAATATATCTAATATTTAACAATTTATAAAGCAAATAAATAACTTCTAAGCAACATAACTGTCCTGTGCAACAAACTATTTCCAAGTGGCCTACGTCTTTTCAGTCGTCCAAATAGTGATCTAGGGTAGATGCGAGCTCAATTTCAATTCTTTGCACAATAGATTATACTAGTGTCCTACACTCCGATTGCCGGCACTATGGCATAGATCAGACTAGCTGGTCGATAAGTGGAGAGACACTTTTAGTATGATGTTAGTTATAAATATATATTAGTAAAATATTAGTTTTTAGTATAATATTTCGACTCTGATTTATTTGTATTTCGTAGCTGGATATACCAACGCGAGATCTCAAATAATATCTTTGTCTTTATGCAAAGAACCTTATGATATGTGGCCTACTTCTTTTCAATCACCTGTAGGACGACCTAGGTTAGATGCGACTGTACTATAGATTTATGCACGATAAGTTATGTTAGTGTCCTACACTCCGATTGCCGGCACTATGGTATAGATCAGACTAGCTGGTCGATAAGTGGAGAGACTCTTTGAATAAATCTTATAATTAACTAAAATTCTAATTATGATATTATTGTACTATTACCCTGTCCAGCCAGGTTGTGGCCCTTCAATAAGTAATAAATACAATTCAATCAAATTAATTACCTTAGAATATCTAATGTATACTACAAAATAATATTAATAATTTATGCGTTGTAAATTATATAAGTGTCCTACACTCCGATTGCCGGCACTGTGGCATAGATCAGACTAGCTGGTCGATAAGTGGAGAGACACTTTGAATAAATCTTATGATTAACTAAAATTCTAATTATGATATTATTGTACTATTACCCTGTCCAGCCAGTTATAAAGTTAAAAATAAAAAAATTAAATCGAGAATTTTCACACAAAAATAGCATTCGGTAGCCATTTTCACCGTGAAGATAAAATAAAGTCCGAAATTTTTTTTTCCATAATAAAGTGCATTACATTAACATTAATTAAACATATATATATATAAGTGTCAGACTTTCCGTAACACATTCAAAATTTAAGTTGAAAAAGTAAATTTTTTCTGAAAAAGTTGTCATTTTGAATCCCACCCTGTAAGCAGGTAAAAAGTCAGATTTATAAAAAAATTATACCAAATGATAGTTAAAGAGATCATGCATTCATAAAAAGAAGAATTATATTGATCTATACATCTTTCAAAAAGTTATAGCATTATAAAGTTAAAAATATAAAAAAGGATTTTTTTTATCAATTTTGATATCTGTTTTTACCATGAAGATAAAATAAAGTACGAAATTTTTTTTTTGCATAATAAAGTATATTACATTAGCTTTAATTTAAGATATATATAAAAGTGTCAGACTTTCCGGAACACTTTCAAAAGTTAAGTTGAAAAAGTTCTACTTTCTACATGCTTTTTTTAGATTTAAACCCCTCTAGCCAGCAGATCATATAATATAATATAATATGGGAAAATAGTCCGATTAAAAAAAAAGTATTTCAAATGAAAGATGTATATAAATACTACTTCTCATAAAAAGATTGTATTGATCCATACATTTTTCAAAAATTTATACAATAATAAAGTTAAAAATGTAATATACAAAATCGAAAATTTTCACACAAAAATAGCATTTGGTAGCCATTTTCACCGTAAAGATAAAATAAAGTCCGAAAATTTTTTTTTTCATAATAAAGTATATTATATTAGCTTTAATTTAAGATATATATAAAAGTGTCAGACTATCAGGAACATTTTCAAAAGTCAAGTTGAAAAAATTAATTTTTTCTGAAAAAGTTGTCATTTTGAATCCCCTCCTGTGGGCAATTAAAGGGTCAAATATAAAAAAAAATATACGAAATGAAAAGCAATGATATCATGCATCTATATAAAAAAAAAATATATATATAAAAATATTATTGACTTTGTTTTGTCTTTTATGTGCAAATGGTCGTAAACGTTTTGTTAAACATCTCAAAGTTCAGAAATTTTTATAAAAATTGGACGGAATGTGGAAAATTTTTAGTTTATCTTTAAACATTTGTTTTGCTAACGACATGCTTTCTGAAAAATCTAATCACTAAACTAAGGTTTTTCAATAGCTTAAAAATCATCATTTTTTTTTTGTCTTGTAATTTATGAAATGTAATATTTTTGGATATATATCTTTTTATGATGATTGAGAGGAATTTTTAAAGTTATGGCACTAACTTTTATTCGATACATTTTGTGTTCTTTTGACGTATCGTAGGGCAATATTGGTCTACTAATAGCAGAGTAATTGTGTGTATGAAAACAAAAATAAATACACGACAAAGCAAAAGCAAAAGCTTCTCAACTGCGCATCAAAGCACGTATAATATCCTATTAACCAATAATTATGTTAGCACTAAATATTGCAGCAAAGTTATAGTAACTTTACGTAATTATTATTTATAACTTATTTGCTCAAATTTTCAGAGACTGTACGATCTAGTGAGTAGTTATGTTTATTATTATTGTGTTTACTTTGCTCCTTTTAGCTGCTCCACACCTGATGCCTACGAGACTCGTGCACTTTTGATGCTATATGCCCATCGTGCCGTCTTTACGGGTAGGCTACTGATTCCGTTAGGATTACTCAGTATTGTATGTTTCACGGCACAACAATACACACACATACAATTTGCAGTAGGACGTTAAAGGTATAGAAATAAAAATACAGACTTCCTGAGAAATCGCACTGTATCATCATAGATAAATCTCCGGTGTCCGGTGATTTTTCAACTTAACTTTTGAAAGTGTTCCAGAAAGTCTGACACTTTTATATATATCTTAAATTAAAGCTAATGTAATATACTTTATTATGCAAAAAAAAAAATTTCGGACTTTATTTTATCTTCATGGTAAAAACAGATATCAAAATTGATAAAAAAAATCCTTTTTTATATTTTTAACTTTATAATGCTATAACTTTTTGAAAGATGTATAGATCAATATAATTCTTCTTTTTATGAATGCATGATCTCTTTAACTATCATTTGGTATAATTTTTTTATAAATCTGACTTTTTACCTGCTTACAGGGTGGGATTCAAAATGACAACTTTTTCAGAAAAAATTTACTTTTTCAACTTAAATTTTGAATGTGTTACGGAAAGTCTGACACTTATATATATATATGTTTAATTAATGTTAATGTAATGCACTTTATTATGGAAAAAAAAAATTTCGGACTTTATTTTATCTTCACGGTGAAAATGGCTACCGAATGCTATTTTTGTGTGAAAATTCTCGATTTAATTTTTTTATTTTTAACTTTATAATGCTATAACTTATTGAAAAGTGATTGGATCAACATATTTTTTTTATGAGAAATAATATTTTTTAATAATCCCTTTTTCCTTCGACATACTTTATCTGAATCAGAATATTGAAAACGAACCAGCAGATCATGTTGCTTTTGGAATAATCCACCAATTTTTTAAAATTAAACCCTATCTAAAGATTTGCATCGAAGCATTTTTTTTTTGATAATGATTTTAATCACTGTCAGATATCATAATACTTAATCCAACTATGCCACGTCACCACTGTGCTGGGTTTTTTATTATAGATTATCGTAACAATTAAATTTTTATTTTTTGATATTGTAACATAGGTCATTATTTTATAAAACTGAAAACAAAGCATTTTTGTAATGTTTGGTTTAACTATGAATTTCTTGATCTATTATTACTAAAATATAATATAGTCTATTATTTGTAAACCTAGAAGTAGAACACTTTTGTAATGTTTGGATTAATTGTAATTCCCCGAATTATTGTTACTAGATCAGGAAGTAAATATTTATAAACATTTTTGAAAATTATTGCATTATGAATCTCTTGATCTATTATTACTAAAATATAATATAGTCTATTATTTGTAAACCTAGAAGTAGAACACTTTTGTAATGTTTGGATTAATTGTAATTCCCCGAATTATTGTTACTAGATCAGGAAGTAAATATTTATAAACTTTTTTGAAAATTATTGCATTATGAATCTCTTGATCTATTATTACTAAAATATAATATAGTCTATTATTTGTAAACCTAGAAGTAGAACACTTTTGTAATGTTTGGATTAATTGTAATTCCCCGAATTATTGTTACTAGATCAGGAAGTAAATATTTATAAACCTTTTTGAAAATTATTGCATTATGAATCTCTTGATCTATTATTACTAAAATATAATATAGTCTATTATTTGTAAACCTAGAAGTAGAACACTTTTGTAATGTTTGGATTAATTGTAATTCCCCGAATTATTGTTACTAGATCAGGAAGTAAATATTTATAAACATTTTTGAAAATTATTGCATTATGAATCTCTTGATCTATTATTACTAAAATATAATATAGTCTATTATTTGTAAACCTAGAAGTAGAACACTTTTGTAATGTTTGGATTAATTGTAATTCCCCGAATTATTGTTACTAGATCAGGAAGTAAATATTTATAAAATAATGACCTATATTACAATATGTTACAGCTTGTTATGCGTGTCAAGAAGTATTTCGCAAAAATAGAGAAGAAATAAATTTGACTAATTGTTGTAAGAACACTGTATGTGATAATTGTTTTCATGAAAAATATTCTCAGTATATTGTAAGAATTCAAAAACAGTGTCCATGTTATAAGGAGTGTAGTAGTAGTGGTAATTCTATTTCAAATATGTTACATAAGTTTCTAAATTCTAAATATATTGTTGGCAACAACGTTAGAAAAGACACTATAAAATGTTTAGACAAAGAATGTCGAATTTGCTTTGGGCATTCAAAAAATTGAAAATACAGTATTTCTCTATTTGTCCACGTATTATTTGTAAAAATTGCTCCAAAATAATGAAAAGTACCAATAATATCAACACCCATTTGTAAGACATAATGTTACATAAAGAAAAAAATGGATACAATGCTTTTCTGAAGATGCCTTGACATATTTTGTAATGACTCTGTATAATATCGTTATCTAAACATAATTTTGAAATTTATTAAGCAAATTTTAATTAAAAAATATGTATTAACATCTCAATTTTCTATCAATTATAATTTTAATTGTCTTATTAATAATAGTAATTTGTATTCTCAGTTTTATTTTACTTCCTCATTATTTTAATTACTTTATTTAAATTTTTAATTAGAAAAATTTCATTATAAAAAATTTTAAATGTAATATTCATAATTTAATTTTGATTCACACTGATATAATTACAAATGTATTAAAATAATAGTTATAATTAAAAAAAATCATAAATAGGAATAAAACAAACAGTAATAGAATTTCTCTTAATATAATGCTGTATTTTTTAAGAATAAACATTTATAAAATACAAACGCTTACACAATGATTCAATTTTTAATACCCATATTCGTGTATTATTGAAAATATTTTAGAAGTAGATTAAATGTACTTTTTATACTATAAATAAATATTATTAATACATATAAGTATATGTATAAGTAGGGTAATTTAGAGAGAGCTGGAACCCCCCCCCCCGCCC
>NW_026099573.1:27256212-27287194 GCF_025091365.1 Daktulosphaira vitifoliae
ACCTTCCTTGCGGTGGAGGAAGTGTACGGGGGGATTAAATCCAACGTAAACTAACCTAATGGAATGGTGGGGGAGAACGATGAAACCCAACGTAAACTAACATAATGCAATAGGAGGACGAAACCTTATGTAAACAAACCTAATGCGTGGGGGAAGGAGAGGATGAAACCCAACGTTTTCTAAGAATTTTATCATCGGCTACCAGACGCTTAGGTAAGCATATTTCCAACATCGAATGTACAAATAATTTCTAAGAATTTTGCCATCGACTACCCGACGCTTTGGTAAGCATATTCTGACAGCAAAGGTATATTTATAGTATAACGCTCATAAGCGTATGTAATTTTATGGAAAAAATTTCGATGCTGGCTTTGTATTATTAAATGTAGAGCTATAATTTCTCAGAATTTTACCATCGACTACCAGACGCTTAGGTAAGCATATTTTTTAATATTGAAGATGTCGTCATATAGTAATGATCATTATCGTATGAATTTTATGGGAACAATGGTAGCGTTTGTCGTTATGGCATTATAATTCCTAAGAATTTTACCATCGACTACCAGACGCTTAGGTAAGCATATTTCCGACATCAAAGGTATCATAATATTATATGACTTATAATCGTCTGTAATTTTGTATGAGAACAATTGCGACGCTGTCTGTGTAATATTAAAAGTATAGCTATAATGTCTAAGAATTTTATCATCGACTAACAGACGCTTAGGTAAGCATATGTCTGACATTAAAGGTATAATTATAGTATAATGCTCATACGCGTCTGTAAATTTATGGGAAATAATTGTGACGCTGTCTGTGTATCATTATATTATATCGCTTATAAGCGTCTGTAATTTTATGGGAAAAATTTTATATTTAATAAACTAACAATTTTTTCTAAGAATTTTATCTTCAGCTACCAGACGCTTAGGTAAGCGTATTTCAAACATCAAAGGTACCATCGTACAGTAACTATCACTCTCATATGCATTTATTTTTTACATAGTATTTAATCTATCTGCTTTTGATTTATGTAATAAATAAATGAAATATAATAAGGATAAGGTACTAAAATAAAAAACACATTTTCTTTAATAATCAAATATATATTTAAGTAATCATTAGTGTTTTAAAAATAAAATCTTTTACATTATTTTTTTAAAAAAAAAGAACAAATTATAATATTTTATGAACTTCATTAGTCATAGGATTATATTCAAACATTTTGTCGTGTACAATTAAGCAATATACTGTAGTGTTGGTCGGAAAATTTTCATGAGATTCAAATTCTAATCTAATATCTACTGGCGCATTTTTTAATTTTTCCTTTTGCCTCGAACAGTCAATGACAATGAGTGGTGCAGTTGTCTTGAATTCTGTTTTTGTGAGCATAGGACACGCCATCTCCTTTTCATAGAACGCCTCTTGGAATTGAGTGTACATGTGATATGGTACAGCATACTGTAATATTCTCCTTTGGAATATTGATAAAATCAATACCTCTTGTATTTCTAAGACCTCAGAAAAGAATATGCTAACACGATTAAACTTATAGTATTGACTTTTGGCAACTACGAAGTAGCCATGAGTCATTGTCTGTCTCAGCGTCTTCTAGGCACCACAAAAAGCATAAAATAAAGGAAGGTGATAAAAAGTAACTGTCTTGTTTTGATTGTAAAGCATGACTCAATCAGACGTTTCATCCCTATTTATGTTTTTCGTGGTATGTTATATAAGGGCTGGAGACTGCTTTAGGCAGTCAGTCAATCTTTCATTTTTCTAGTTCACTTCTCTCATTACAATGTAAAATTAATCAATTCAAAATATAATTCTAAACATACTTGTGTGTATTCTTTTCTGTTGTTTCTTTTTAAATTTAACCTTTTAACACTAAGCTTAAAATATACATTTGTGAAAATAATTAACAATTTTCATAATAATAAATACGCTTCTGCTAACCAAGTTCAATTTTCATTTATTGACACACTTACTATAGTTTTAAATATACCTTTTAACAACCATAAATCTACACTCAAGATTCATTCATCATCAGAGAATATCAGGTAAGAGTAGTTTTAATACACTAACTACATTTATTAAGTAATAACTATTAGAATTTAGTATTCCCCTCAACACATAGTATACACTCTACACTTCTCTTCATTGCACTCTCTTCATACACATGCAACAGTTTCCCAATATAAATATATATATCTTTATAGCACTTCTTTTGGTTATTANTCAAAATAATTTTACAACTTGATAAATTTTCATTTGTCGAGTAAATACAGTTTAAATCTGTACCACTCCGTTGCAATATTAAGTCTTGACGACAATTAACGATGACTTTTTTATGATCCTCGGCAAATCCTAATAATAACCTTAGAGGTATGTATACTTCGATTTTCATACTCGTATTTGCAGTTACAACACTCCAGCCAGCATTTTCAAACCGTGTATGATCATTCGGTGAAAAAGTGACGTATCCTTTTATTGTAGACATTATCCCAGGCATACGCGATCTATCTATTTCTATTGAGTTCAATAAATATCTTATTTCAGTGAAGCAGTGAGCTAGCCAATTGTTAACCAATTGTACATCTGAGCCGGCAGGAACTCCCGAGAGTTCTCCATCTATCAAGAGATAGGAATCACATGAAAGAGTGTAAACATCTTGCTGTTGAATACATATTCGTATCTCATCATTATTTGATAGTGCGCTAACCGAAAACGGTTGATAGGAAAAATAATCCAATTTCACTATGCGGTCTTCATTGTACGGTGTTTCCATTATTTCTAAAATATCGTCCATTGTTAATTGTATATCCCAAAGCAGAAAGAATGTCAAGGTTTTCACGTCGTATCTCTTCAAATAATCGTTGTTTAATGATTGGTTTTTTAATATTACTCTTGGTTTTATTGAATCGAAGAGCCATCGCGTATATGTAAACGTATGGTAACAGGCTCACCTCTAAAGTTAATCGCTTTATCGTCTTGATCTGTTATTTTCACAGTAATAGAGTATAATTGATTGGATATTAATGGATAGTATNGTGATTTGTTATTTTCACTGTTATAGAGTATAGTTGATTGGATATTAATGGATAGTATTTTTAGGATTTTTAGGATTTTCAACAATACGGTAACCAGCTGACACTCCTGGATTAAACTCGTGAACCGTATGACTAGGAATTCCGTTGTCAAATGCACCATAAGCAGCGTTACAATTAATTTTTATACTTATTAAATTATTTATGTTAGCAACTTGATCCGATATATGTATTTTATTTGCGTCGAGTATTTTTCGATGAAAGCCTAAAATACCACCTATACTATTTTCAACGCTAAAATCTATCTGTCGGCTACACTTTAATTCTGATTTTAAACTGTTTTTATTAGCCTTCAACATGAATGAGATTTTATACGACTGAAGACGTTCTTCTAGATATTTACTAATGTCTTCAAGTTCATAAGTGCCTTCAGGCACTTTAATTTCTATGTTATTTTCAAGAAGCTCGTTATTTGTATTTATCAAAGTGAATGTATTGTTTGACTTGTCAATATTAGGTATTGAATTACATCCGTAAAATCCCAACAACGCAACCTCTGGTGCTCCAGTGAATTCTATCGGTGGAAAAAAACTTGATGTGACTTCCGACGTTGTGTCATGCAGCGTAAGGGTCAGCGATTTGAGCATTGTGATTTTAAAAATTTTAAACACAGCTGACCACAAACGTTTGTGTTATATTTTTGTTTCTGATTATAATTGTATTTCACGCGCAATCCGGTGAAATATTTTTCAAGTTCCAGCGGAGGAGTTAAATTTCCAAAAGAGTCGAAATACACCACGTCCTTGCTTTTCTTAAAATACGCTACCCAATGCGTTCCTTTCCCACGGTCAATGTCCAAATTAACAACTGCACTCTCGTATATTTTGGGCTTGACAGGCAACTTATCTCTCGAAAAGACACCGCGGAAATGACTGATTCCGAATGACTCAGCATATTTTATAATATCTAAATCGCTGAGTGCACGTCGCTTGGGTAGTGTCAATGCTAGTTTTTTTGATGTTTCAAATAGAATCCACCACCCTTCTTTTTCCCAGTATATGGATGCAAGTATAATGCATTACCGATTTTCACTGGTTTATTCGAATTTACGTTTTTTCTAACTTCGTGTGCAGCTCTTACAATACTCGATACTCCACCAGCCAACGACCCTAAAGCTGAAAGTCCAGCAAAAATAGGAATGAGTGGCAGCACACCACCAAATTTAGGTACTTTGATAGTGCGAGGTATTTTAAATTTTTGTTTCTGCTTTAGAGCAACACGAGCTGCTGCTAATGCTAAGTTTACCGCACTGTTAATATCTTTTGAATTACGCATAGCTTTACGTCCAACTCGTAGTACACCACCAAAGCCCATTCCAATCTTTCTTTTAGCTTTCATGGTATTTGTAACAGCATACGCAACAGCCTTTTCTCCAAATGAACTATCGTTCGCTTTTACGCGGTCCCAAGCACGTTTTTCCAACTCGTAATCAGCCAAATGCCGTTCTGATAAATCATTTGTTCTTGCGTACGCNTCTGATAAATCATTTGATCTTGCGTACGCAATATCATGTTCACGACACGCTGCATCGAGTTTATTTATTCCAGGATCACCACGTGCTAGTCTTTTATTAAGTTTTGTGCCTGGTCCGCAATACNTCTTTTATTAAGTTTTGTGACTGGTCCGCAATACCGATACCCTGGAACATGCATTTCAATGGGCAATCGATTAATTATTGAATTAACAATACCGCGTCCTACACTTCGCTTCGTCGCACGTCTTGTTCGCACCATTTTCAATTTATAACTGTAAAGGTTTTTTGAATTTGTCATCATTTATACTCATTCGTTTGACGAGTAATAACGTGCGCTAATAATGTTTTTTGAGAAACAGAAACATACTCTATCAGTCGATAATGTCGTGGATCTTACAGACCCCATCGAGTCTAAACATGGACCACTGTTACCCAACACAATAAGATGCATAATATGTGGACCATCAAATTGTGGTAAAACAAATGTTATGTTTAAATTATTAACTGAGGAAAATGGTTTGCGATTCGAGCACCTATACGTTTACACGAAAACCCCGGATCAGCATAAATATAAATTATTAGGTGAGATTATGGATAATGTGGTAAAATTATCCATGTTCACCAGCCGTGAAGACGTGCCTCCACCCGAAAAATTAGAAGCAAACTCTGTATTTGTATTCGATGATATGATTTGTGAAAAACAAATTCATATGACATCTTATTTTTGCCGAGGGCGACACAATGGTGTTGATAGTTTTTACCTAACACAGACGTATTCTAAAATTCCAAAACAACTGATAAGAGATAACACTAATATGATTATACTGTACAAACAAAATGAAACAAATCTCAAACAAGTTTATGAAGATCATTGTTCCAGTGATATGAGTTTTAATGAATTCAAAGCAATGTGTTCACAATGTTGGAATAAAGGACGATATAGTTTCATTACTATAGTGAAAGATGATGACCTCAACAATGGCCGATATCGATGTGGGCTTGATATATTCATAAAAATGACGCGAGTATAAAAAGACGACTCATACTGCTATATGTTTAGTTTATATCAAGATGTCGGATAAAGTGTTGAAAGAAATCATACGCTCTAAACAAAACATAAAAAATAAAATACAGTTAATTCATAGAAATGTTGAGAAATCGGAAAATTTTGTACGTACACATATGTCACCGCTGGTGACACCTCTTCAAGAAATAGCTAATCAAAATCGTGTTGAAATGGAAGAAAAGCAAAAGCATAGAAAGTCTATGTTTCGTCATTTAGGAAAAGCCCGTCCTATAGTAAAAACTGATCCAATTACATCAGAAGAAAATGATATGATACAGAGCTCTAGTGAACCCTCTACATATCAAGAAGAGGAAATAAAGATGGAAAGTTCAATAAAAAATGAACCTTCTATATCTCAGGAAGAAATAAAGACGGCAAATATCGATAAGCCTAAACGCTCGTTTTCTAGTGAAATGCAGCGAGAAGATTTTTCAAAGTGGTTGTTAGAAATGGACCCGGTTTACGGTTTAAAATATGTGAAAGANTTTACGGATTAAAATATGTGAAAGAAATTGATTTTATCATGGGTAATACTACGGTTAAAATAACCGATGATTTTTCAACTATTAAAGTTGGGACATTAGCACCACGACCACTAAGTTATGGGCTTTATCAATTATTATTTAAAAGTAAACCTGCAGTTGGTTCATTCAATAAAATGGATTTATCGGATTATAAAATTTTACTACTTTACACTAATGCCCATTTAGGTCGAGATGGAAAATTGAAATGTAATGTAGGTTATAATTATAAATTCATCATTAGTAACTTGTTTCCTCCGAAAACAGGTAGTGGTGTGTTAACCTACAAAATTTTAAACAAATGACCTAAAGAATACGTATATTGGAACGATCCTAATGAACTCATAGTTCGATTAGAACTTTTACACGCTGCAAGAAGTGCTGGAAATACAGGTGTGGGAAACGAAATACTGTCAATAGAAGAAGAGTTACGAGAACTAGGTGTAATATCATGAGTAAAGTAGCAGAGAAAGTAGCAAATGAATTACATAGACCGGCTAGAAAAATATTTCCTAGAAGAAGAGTTGTATCGTATGGCAAAGATGACTTGTGGCAAGCAGATTTAGTAGATATGAAAAAATACTCTACAAAAAATAAAAATTTTACCTTTATTTTAACGATAATCGATGTTTATACAAAATATGCGTGGGCTGTGCCTTTAAAAAATAAATCTAGTACAGAAGTCAAGTCGGCTTTTGAAAAAGTCTTGTTCAATAGATCTCCAAAAAACTTGCAAACAGACCGAGGTTTAGAATTTTTCAACAAACATTTTCGGATGCTCATGAAGAACAAAAATATAAATCATTATTCAACCTACTCTACAATGAAAGCGGCTGTTGTGGAACGATTTAATAGAACACTTAAAGAAAAAATGTGGAAAAAATTTACTACCAATAGATCGTATAGTTGGATAAACATTATAGCAGATTTAATAACAAATTACAATAATACAAAACATAGCGCCATAGGAACAACTCCTAGTATAGCATCACGTAATCCTGGAAATGTCAGTTTTAAACGGCTACCTATTTTAAAATATAATAAAACGTTTAATATTGGAGATAAAGTTCGTCTGAGTAAACATAAAGCAGTATTTTCAAAAGGATATACACAAAATTGGACATCGGAAGTCTTTACAATCGCAAAAATTCGTTATACAAAACCTGTCGTGTACGAACTGACAGATGAAAACAACAGACCTATAAATGGTTGTTTCTATGAGCACGAATTTAGCAAGACTCAGTTTCCAGAAGTTTATTTAGTGGAAAAGATCNTCATTTAGCAGTTTCCAGAAGTTTATTTAGTGGAAAAGATCATTAAGAAGAATAAAGACAAATGTTTTGTCAAATTTGTTGGTTTGGATAATTCACATAATAAATGGATAGATTCAATCGATATTATATAAAATGCCTATAATTTTTTTTTTTTTTTGATATTTACTATAATAAAATATTTTTTCATTATTGTAATAAAACAATTAGTTAAATAAATAGACAATTACAAATACAACACTAGGTTTTTTTTATTTAATAATTAAAAATGTAAGAATATTTACAATTTTTTTTTTTTTTATATTATTTACATTTTACATTTTAAAACTATATACGATTACATGTGTATTACTAACATTTATTTACAATTATTTAACAAAAAAAATCTTAAAACTATTTATACTAGTACACATATTTTTACAAATTATTTAACAATATTTTTTTCCAACGAGAATCACTTAAATACTACTATATTTGTATTAACCTCCNTCATATTTTTTACAAATTATGTTTTCAATATTTAATTTTAACAATATTTTTTTTTTCTCAACAAGAATCACTTAAATACTACTATATTTGTATTAACCTTCTTGTGGTGGTGGTGGTATAGCATAATGCCCGTGAGCCAACGTGTCGATTCTGTTTTCGAGCGTATAGCGCTTATCATCGAAACGGTTAAGCGCCAACTTGGTTGTACGTAAAGTGCGTACTTCGTGCTCGAACGAACGGATTGACACGTTCTGTCAGTACGGAGTGTATGGCAGCGATAATGTCGGTGGAGTCTCACCATCGCGTACAGCTCCGATGACCACACGGGCATTCTCTCCAGCCAATGCTCGTTTTGACACATCGTCGCCATCGCCATCGTCTTCGAACAAACATCGTTTGTAATCGTCCAAAGACAGATGGTTCCGGACGACGTGCCCGCGGATCCCCTTAGACTTGATTAGTTCGCTGCCTTCCATGTCATATGCGTAGCACTTTGATCGAAGTGCAGCGATCTCAAAGAGGGTAAGGCCACCGGTTTCGTCTGAAAACAGGCCGGGCATCTTCTTTCTATCGGTCGAGTAGCAAGGGTGATCCTTGGGCAGGCTAGATGCGTCCACGTGCACCAGTAAATCGGAGCTATCAGCTAAATCCTGGTAGAAGTCGCCGACTCTGAGCAGGTATATGAAGGAGTCTGAGAAAAATGAAAAATATATAAATATTATAAAAAACATTTCTACTAAATAATTTCTAAATTCTAAAATATTTCTATTTTGTACGGTTGTACTCACCAGTATCCATGTAAACCAATTCGATTGCGTTGCCATAATGTGGTTTCAATACGTCGTAGAAGTACTTGTACATTAGCGTCTTGCTAATGTCAAGCACTGCTAAACCGACGTATATTGGTTTGATAAACTTGACAATCTTTGTGTCCATTATGACAGCGCACAACCTTTCACCGTATTTGATACAGTCGTTGAAGGTTGGTTGATTTACGAGCTTGCTTAGACGTTTGGAACTGGAGATTAGCTCAATGCGGGTACGCTTCCGCATGTTCTCCATGGTTTTCCCTATAAAATGTAAAAAATTATCGAATAACCCACTTTAGCATTGAGCATGCACTTACCAANTCTCACAACTGCTTTAGCATTGAGCATGCACTTACCAAAGACGGCATTATTCATTAGTTTGAAAAATGCTATTTCAAAAGCATTTGCCGCCTGTTTCCGCATTTCAGTGTTCAACTCAATGTATGGTTTCAACCAAGCACTTTGTTGAAACTCTAAAACGCGGTGCACCTGCAGTACAAATATTTATATTAGTATCATCGCTTATAGTTTATAGGTTAATTATACATACTTTATCGACTTGCAGTCCGTGTGCGATTGCCTGTTTTAAGTTGACATAGTGTACGACGTACCGTTGTTTGGGTTTCAAAGTGGCCATGAGTTTGGTCTCTTTGGAACCCGGTGGTACAATCGTATTACGATCGTAATACGATTGGAGGTCAGCCAGAGGGTCTGCTTCTTTATACCACCGGAAGCCACCGTACGGCATGGGCTGACTCATAGCCCACCCGTAAAGGTTATTGCCTGTATACATTAAACGTTTTTAAACCACCGCTCAATTATTGCACGTTTATATATATACGTATAGACTACTTACAGTCTTGATACACGATCCATGAGTCTGGTTTTGACGGATCGTAATCTGGTGTCTTAGGATTGTTGGCCTTTGCATAGTGCTTGACAGCCTGCACTAACCCACCACGAATGCCCTGTTCCACCATCAGTAGCATGTCGTAGTCGTTCAAGAGCTCCAGCTTCACTCCGGTGTACTTCAACATACAATCGAAGCTAAAACCAGGCGCGGTGTAGTAGTGCGCCGGGTCCAAATTGTATGTTGAAATACAGATGTCGCGGAAGTTCTCAAACACATCAGCTAACAACAACACGTCGATCTTAAGGTATAGGTCGCTGTACTCACCGAGGGTTGAGCAGCCGAAACGGTTCCACACCTCCGTGGCATGTCTATAGTCATCATCATCGATATTCGACTCACTTAACTGACTATAGAAAGCGTNTAGACTCACTCAACTGACTATAGAAAGCGTTTTGTGGCGGTAGTTCCGTTTCGTCCAATTTAATCCAACTATCAGTGTACTCGTAGGGGTATACGCCCTTACGCGTCACCAACGGCATGTCTTCCGGGCGGAACACCTTGGCCGTCTCCCGGAATTTAACAAAGTCGGGCGTCATTAGNAAATTTAACGAAGTCGGGCGTCATTAGGTTACCGGCCAAAGTGGACAGGGAGGAGGCCATGAACCGGAAGGTGTCGACAAACCGTATGGAGAAGTTATTGGTTACATGTTTTGTGACCGNAAAGTAATTGGTCACGTATTTCGTGACTGAAATATACTTCTCCTCGGAATTCGGTATGACCGAAATCCTTTGGTCGTCGTACCCCAATTCAGTGACGATGAAATGCGCGTCGTAACCTGAAAGATTGTGCAAGAAGCACGGCACAAANCTATTAGATTGTGCAAGAAGCATGGCACAAAGTTGACCGTCTTTACTTTCAGGTTACATGCATTGCACAACGTCTGTCTGAATCGGCCCGATAAATGACAGTGATCTGCGACTTTAGGGTTGGAATCCTTGAATGCTGTACGGCACAAATCGCATACCACTTTCTCCCCGTGCCTGCGCACATCATCGACAGACATTCGGATAGGAACGTTGGTTTTGCGCAACAATTTAGAAATGTTGCGCATCACCTCAGTTACAGCCATCACGAATGCCTTAGCGACCTCTTCGCGATCCTCGGAGCCACGGTATATCACCGGTAATTGTGGTATACCATAGCGTTCAAGGAGCTCGGAGGGCACATCGTCCGATGTTTTCACCATGAATCCGTAGCTCATAGGATGGTGGGTGTGCACAGTCCTGGTGTATGCACCCATATGTTCGTCTGTTTTCTCCAGTAAGGCCTCAAAATCGGCGTAGATGACGAACGGTAACCGTTGCGTCTTTACCCACGCGTCAAATTCAACCTTACTGCCCTCTGCCGGCATAACAGGTAAAATAGGTTTATTTTTGCCGCATATCAACTTGTGTTGCTCCAACGCTTGATTACCCCGAAGAATATGCTTTTTAGGCTGATCATCAAAGCAGGTGAAGCAACGTTTGCAAGTGTATATGCGGCCTTGGTGTCTGGTTTTTTGTTTACGAACAAGCTTAGAAAAATCTGAAATGTACGCGTAATGTGATTNAATCTGAAATGTATGCGTAATGTGATTTTTCAGAGTCGCCAATATACAACAGGTCAAAATGATTCTGTTGTTCTTGGTCAGTGACTCTTAGCGGATAAACCAACCACTTCATCTTAACGTCGTCTCGTTCCAAGCCGTACACGTTGACAGACACGATAGGGTTTCGTTGCTCAAATATTTTAATTTGGGACACAGGTGTGGGGAACGTCAACCCCGTGAAATCATACCTGTGTTCCTCGTTAAAATATTTTTCATTAACGCGATATTTATTACTCCCGCTAACATGTCTCGCCAAAATGGACCACTTGAAACAAGACTGATCGATATTCTGTGGATTGATGATTGCTTTTCTATTATTAATTTCGGACGGAATCAGAAAATATGATGAGCCGGCGAGGGGCGTATACTTGTATACGCTGAGCATAATGCCGTCGATATGCGATAAAGTAAAGCCGCTACCCCTCCCAGAGTACACGTCTTCCTCGGCGAGCATAACCTCAAAATCTTCATCGACCGCACACCCGATATCTGTATCGGATAGCAATGCCCTAGCCCGTGTTTTAAAGGCACGGTCCTCGGGCGGTGCTTCCGATCATGGTATATGGTATGAGGTCTCCAATTTGAGATTATACTTGATCGGTCGGTTACCTACAATTTCAGCGAGTCTGACCACCAGCTCGGGTTTAACGGCGCGCAGAAAATCTCGATAGCTCGCGAAATTCTCCACGTTCTTCCGATAAAACCAAACGGCCCCCCGCTCCAATGCGGAATCGATCTCGGTGAAATCATGGGTATCCGTCAATTGCATACGTAACCTTTTCGACCTAACCGCGCTGTTGTTGGCCCTACTACGCTTAGCCGCCTGACGTGATGAAACAGATGTCGCAGAAGTAGCTTTAATCAAAAATGAAATAAAGTATTTTTTTTTATACATTAAAGTATAGTAAAGAAATTTTTTTTTTTTTTTATATATAATAAAATAAAATTGAAAATTAGAATAAAGTTGATAATAAAATTAGGTATTGGATTTATTTTATTATTTTTAATAAATTTATGAATTTAAAAATTAAAAATATTTTAAAAATAAATTTATTAAAATAAAATAAGTTTATAATTGGAAAATTTTACATACCTTGTGTAGAAGACGATTGATCTTGCTGGTTCATAGTTTTATTAATACGTGTAAATTATTAAATAATAAATTTCTGGTTTTCAAAATGACAACTGCACGTCAATGTTAATTAAAAACAAATGTGACAGGACAAGAAGTGTTTCACCGGTTATATAGTAAAGAATAAAATACTACGTAGGCGTGAAACACATCCAGTGGTGTCATTTTTATCATAAAATGCATACGAAAGTCATCGTTACTGTCTGGTAGCCGATACTAAAATTCTAAGAAAATTATAGCTATACATTTAATAATACACAGACAGCGCCGCAATTGTTCTCATATCAAATTACAGACGATTATGAGCCATATAATATAATGATACCTTTGATGTTGGAAATATGCTTACCTAAGCGTCTGGTAGCTGATGATAAAATTCTGAGAAATTATAGCTATACATTTAATAATACACAGACAGCGCCACAATTATTTCCCATAAAATTACAGACGCTTATGAGCGATATAATATTATGATACCTTTGATGTCGGAAATATGCTTACCTAAGCGTCTGATAGTCGATGGTAAAATTCTTAGGAATTATAATGCCATAACGACAAACGCTACCATTGTTCTCATAAAATTCATACGATAATGATCATTACTATATGACGACATCTTCAATATTAAAAAATATGCTTACCTAAGCGTCTGGTAGTCGATGGTAAAATTCTGAGAAATTATAGCTCTACATTTAATAATACAAAGCCAGCATCGAAATTTTTTCCATAAAATTACATACGCTTATGAGCGTTATACTATAAATATACCTTTGCTGTCAGAATATGCTTACCTAAGCGTCGGGTAGTCGATGGCAAAATTCTTAGAAATTATTTGTACATTTGATGTTGGAAATATGCTTACCTAAGCGTCTGGTAGCCGATGATAAAATTCTTAGAAAACGTTGGGTTTCATCCTCTCCCTCCCTCCGCATTAGGTTTGTTTACATAAGGTTTCGTCCTCCTATTGCATTATGTTAGTTTACGTTGGGTTTCATCGTTCTCCCCCACCATTCCATTAGGTTAGTTTACGTTGGATTTAATCCCCCCGTACACTTCCTCCACCGCAAGGAAGGTGAGTGGGTGTGGCGGGGGGGGGGTTCCAGCTCTCTCTAAATTACCCTACTTGTATATATTTATATTGTATTCATCTATGCACACATATATAAATAAAATTTTCTAAGCTAAAAAGCGGTTTAAGTTATTTTTTAGTGGATTTTCGTGATCATATAAAAAAAATCCGGTAATTTATAAATTTTACTCTTAATAATACATATTGCTAGCTTCCACGGAAAGTATTAATTTTACTATGATGTGTTTATTTATTTATTTTTTTTATGTTGGTCACTACTTTTTCTTAGCTCTCACTGGACTGATTTATCTCAACGATACGTCAAAAAATCACAAATCGTATCTAGTTGAAGAAATAACCGTCAAACTTACGATTTTTTAAATCCGTAAATTTCTACATTTTTTTCTAAAAATTGCCATAACGTTTTGAAAAATGTTGTGTTCAAATTTTATTTTTTTTTTTGTTTATTTTTAAATACCATTCAAGGGTTTGCCATAGTAATGATTCCACTAATAAATATAAAATTTACATGAATCTACCTTACATTAAATATAAATTTATACTTATTTAGATTATTTTGCCTCTTCAAAGTTAAGAAAATTTTTTTGTGTTTTTGAAAACTTGAAAATTTGTATAAATAGTAGAACTTTTTCAACTTAACTTTTGAAAATCTATGTCTTTTAAATATATGTGAAAATAAAGCTTATTTCATGTACTAGAAGTTCAAAAAAAAAGAATTTGTACCGACGACCTAATTTCTATGTGCAAATGGCAGTCGGTATAACAAAAATAGGAGATAATATTACCTTAACATTAAAATGAATTTGATATTTGATTATAGTTGCTGGTAAGATTTTTAGTTCTGCTCTTAAATTATCCAGATCAAGATTATAGTGAGCAGCTAAAGGTTTTAATTGTTCATAACATAAAAACTGTTCATGTTGAGGGTGTAAGTAAGATATTGATGCCAACAAACCATAATTATCTGTAAATCGTCTTTCTAGTTCTTTAATTATATAATCCAACGCTGGTATGTATACATGTTGTCTTAAACCATTTTTTGATGTAATCAGATTAGTTTCTAAAGAACTGAGCTCAGTAAATATGAACTGTTTAAATTTGTCGGGGATTTTTTTTATTCTTTTTTTTGTACTGTGTTCATTTTGTGTGGATATGTCGTTCTCTTTACAAATATTAGTAGCTTCAACGTACATTTTATTAAAATTGGAACTGTTTTTCTCGGCTTCATCAGTTCTCATGATTTTAAAAGTAGTTATAATTGATGATATAAGTATTAAAGATTGAGCCATTTCAGCTTTTACATTTTGCAAGTAATCACTAACTGTTTTTAGAATTTGAAGAATATCACAAAACATTATTAAATTAAATACAAATTCAAAATCTATTAAATGTAGTAAGCCCTTTGCTTCAGCAGCACGGTCGCCTTTCTCAAACATCAATTTATTTAATAAAACTAGCAGAGGAGTAAGAGCCTTTTTTAGTGCTAAGCAAGCAAAGACTTGAGCTGTCCACCTTGTCAAACATATCTTTTTAAGTTCAACAACTGGTCTGTACTTCATAGTGGTTTGAATTTCGATGAATTTTGCGTGTGTAGCAGAACCAGATACAAAGACGTATAAGTTTTCTACAATATCAAAAAACATTTTCACAGATGGAATATTTTTGCATACGTCAGAAATTACAAGATTGAGCCTATGATTGTAACAGTGTACATATATAGCGTTGGGTACTTCTTGGCGAAATAATGCTTGAACCCCATTATTCTTTCCAGACATGACACTGGCTCCATCATAGGTTTGAGCAACGCATTTTAATATATCTACGTTACTGGTAGAAAGTATTTCTTTAATATATTGAAAGAGAGAACTAGCGGTTAATGATTGAGCTGCTTTAAACCCCATGAAACGTTCATACACTATACCATCTAAGTAATATCTTAATATAACTGATAACTGTTCCACTTTAGTAATATCTTGTGTTTCATCAACAATTATAGAAAAATACTGACACTTTTCTAATTCATCAATAATTTGGTTATGGATCATTTTATTGAAAATTGAAAGCATTTCATTCTGGATTTGAGGGCTTGTATATTTAGCATTATTAGGTAATGCATTTTTTTTAATTTTAAATTCATCACTTAAATCACCAATTAGATTTAAAAGTTCGATAAAGTTACCACGGTTAGCACTACTTTTTTCTTCATTGTCACCTCTCTGTGATATGCCTTGTAATGCAGTGTATAACAAAGTTCTTCCAATCATCTTTATATAAATTTGATTTTCTAAAACTAACTTCTTATGACCTTCATTTATCAATGACACCACAGACAAATTACCTGACTTTTTCTTATCTAAGTAGGACATCCACATTATGTTTGAAATCTTGTGTTCTTCACTTTTGTTGTGTTTTCTTAAACCAGAATTTTTATTTAACGCATTTTTCCAATTTTTAAAACCCATACTTATAAAAATTGGCTTATCTGTGCTTTTAGAAAAAAAACGACACGGAAAACAAAAAGCAGAATCATCTACAACACTGTATTCAAGCCAATTATAATTATTAAACCATTTTGATGAGAAATGTCTCATTCTTTTATTAAATTTTGTTTTAGGGTACCATACTAATTTTGGCTGTTTTGGTCCATCATCTAGGGCTTGAGAGAGATCTTTTGGTCCAGGAACTACTTTAACTATTTTGACTGATGGGCTGTTTGTAGGAACTAATGTAAAATCATTTACTTCATTAATTTCATCTACAGATTCACTATCATTATTAGTATCGCTACTTGTGTTGATATAATCCAAATTTAAATTAATATCACTGTTGTCATCATTATCATCATCATTGGAGTCATTTTCCTATTTGATAAATAAATAATAATACAAAAGATATACAGGGTGATCAAAATCTGGTAAGACATTCATATTCTCAGAAAATATTGAGAATTTTTAAATTTTATTATAGAGAAAAAATATCAAGTTCAAAAAACTCTACAATAATATGTAGTCAAAACATTATTTTTTTCGTCCCTTCAAGGATAAAAACCCTTATTTATAATTTTCTTAAATGGGAACCCTTATTTTTAACTTAATAATATGATAGAAAAAAAAATTACAAACAATTTTATTCTTATAATTTTTTTTATCCGATAAACCGTTCGTCTGTTACAGCTTGTTAAAGTTAAGTGATTTTAGGCCAAATTTCTATTGTCGTTTTACTGTATTTAATACAGAAGTCATTATTTTTATTTGCTGTTGCATAAACCAAATTTTATTGATCAAGTTATGACAGGTAAATTAGCTATAAAAATTTACTACGCACTAAATGAGTGATAACAATAATAGTTTCAAACCGGATTTTCGGTGTATTATTAATAGCGAAGTCTATGGTTTTGTAAGACTAAAGGATCTAACAAAAATACCGGTTGCACTGCCACCGATATTATAAAATGTAATAAATGACAATATTTTTTCTGGAAGTCAAAATCTTTAAACAATTATAAAACGTAAACGGTTGTTCGGATAAAAGAAATTATAAGAACAAAATTGTTTGTAAATTTTTTTTTCTATCATATTATCAAATCAAAAATAGTGATTCCCATTTAAAAAAATTATAAATAAACATTTTTATCCTTGAAGGGATAAAAAAAAAATGTATTTAACTTAATATTATTGTAGAGTTTTATAAACTTAATAATTTTTATTTTTACAAAAATTTTAATTTTTCAATAGTTTCTGAGAAAATAAGAGTCTTACTAGATTTCAATCACTCTGTATAGAAGGTAAAAGAAGTTAAATTACATTAGTAGTATTTACATTATTATTTTATGGACTTACTATGTTTAAATCCAATTCGTTTGTAACTTTCTGTTTTTTTGAAACGTTAAAAATTGAAAACAATTCCTGCCTTTTTTCAGTCATATTTTTAAAAGCATGAAAATAACAAATTTACACAAAGAAATAAATTACTTATTATTAGTACTAAATTATAAAACAAGAAACAGATGAAAGATAACATTTATCAAAGAAATTTCCAAAGAGTATTACTCTATCAAATTTTGTAATTAACTAGATTTTAATCAGTGCACATACTTGGTAGTTTGTTATCATTTGTTGGACCAGAGTTAAAAAAAATTTACCTACAACCACGTTCGGAGTAACTGCTATTCCATTTATTATTACGTCTAGAATGTAATATTCTTTTTCAAATAACATTTTCTATGAATATAAAAATGAAAATACAGCCATAATAATAACTGTATTACTCAATAGTAATCAAAAATTAATAATAATTTCAATGTATATAAGGCCTAGCACGTTTTTGATAATTTGTAAAAATAATTGAATTTTAAATTTGGGGGGGCCAGCCCTGGGCCACATTAATTCTAAGGGGGGCCAGGCCCACCCAGNTTGGGGGGGGCCAGCCCTGGGCCACATTAATTCTAAGGGGGGCCAGGCCTACCCATAGCTACGTGCCTGTATACATACATATACAGGGTGATTTTTTTATCATAACCCACTCAATTACTTACAGAATAATAATAATTTAAACATTTTTTTTTATTATTATCTTTAGTTACACATTATTCTTGAATTATTAACTATGTAATACTTTTTAAGTTCATCCCTTATGCCTGGTAAGGGTGTCAACTATGTTTTTTTAAATGGTAACCCATATTTTTAATTTAATAAAATGTTTGAGTTTTTAATTCAATAGTAAATGGCATTTGAATTTTTAATGAAATTTAATTTGTTCATTAGATATAAACATTTAAAGTTTCAAATTTTTGAGTTAATATATAGGTATAATACACAAGGGATTACAAATACAGGTGGCTAATTGGTTTTTTATGAAATTGCTATCACAGTCACGGATTTTTTATTAACAATTATGATTATCAATAGATATACTTTTTGTATTGAAATGACTGCGACTCCGACCGTGGTCAACGAAGTCGCCGACCAAGTCAGAGTACTCCGTGGTGTCATCAACAAACGGAGAGGTATGGGAGTCCATAGAGAGGTCCAGGAAGCGACGAAGAAACTCGAAGCGGTACTGGAGGGAGAGAGGAGAAGGAAGCCGTCGTCAAGAGTTAGGGTCCATCAGGCCCCACCCTATGAAAGAGCCATACTGGGTCGGGTTGAGAAGGTACCCACCAAGGAAGCGGGAACACAAACGGAGCACCCCGAGGCTGCAATGAGCGTCGGCGAACTGAGCACCGGAGTCGCTGCGTCGAATACCCTTGGGGAGAGCGCACCGGACGGCGACCTGCCACCCACCACCAATGTGGTCAAACGGGTACGGAAACGCCGGCGTAAGAAGGCTAATGGCAGGAACGATGGTGAAGCGGGTGTCGCCCCACAATCGCAGACTGCGGTTGCGGCGGGCGTCCCAGGCCTGCCGTCCCAGAACGTGGTAGCGCCTGCGGTGCCACCGCAAGATACCTGGTCGGACGTGGTCCGCCATAAGGCTCCTAACTGGTCGGCGAAACCTCATCCAAACCCCGAACCTCCCGTCTCAGTGCGGAGACCCGTCATAAAGGCGAAGGCCCCGCGGACCGAGGCCGTTGTTATCGGTCCTCTTAAAGAGGACCAAAAATATTCGGTCGTGGTCAAGAGGGTGATGGAAGGTGTCGATCTTCAGGCGCTGGGCGTTGTGGTTTCCGGTACCCGCAGGACCAAGACGGGAGCGGAGCTCCTGGAGGTTCGGGGTACCGGTACCCAGGCCGACCTGCTGGCCGCCAAGGTCAGCGAGGCGTTGAATGGCATGGACGTCCGCGTACATCGCCCAGTGATGTCCGCGGCGTTCATGCTGTTAGACGTGGAAGAGGACGTCCTAGGGGCGTTGACCACTATCCTCTCGAAAGAGGGGGTTGGTGTGTCGGTCGGTGCGGTGTCAGTCCGACTTCACGGTAGTGGTAAGGGCCGCTACGCGTGGTGCGAGGTCCCCATCAGGGCCTCGCAACCGCTGGTCGGACTGACACGGCTCCGGGTGGGATGGGGCACGTGCCGGATCCGGGTCCCACAGGATAAGGGACCGCGCTGCTACAGGTGCCTCGAAAGGGGCCACGTGCAAACGGCCTGTAGTGGCGTCGACCGGACCGGCACGTGCTTCACGTGAAGGGCAGCGGGCCACAGGGCGAGGGATTACCCCAAGAAGGTGGGAGGACCGGAGAGGCCTACTTAGGGTATCTCCCGTCTTCCTCACCGTTTGTGTATGTTTTTCTATGTGTTTGTGAATTTTTTTATGCCCACCCATAGCTAAGTCCTACCCCCACCTCCACGTGGTGCGACCTGGGCAACGAATCCCACTCTGGGAGTGTTGTGACTCAGCTCTTGATTAATTTCGGGCTGAGTCACAACACGGCGGTGTGAGTTTTAATGCGACGTTTGGCGCCCTGAAGCAATACCTCAAGGTAGTTCCAGGGCGTCCAATATTATGTCGACCGTGAAAAAAAAAAAAATGATGGCGTCGACGTTTGGCCGAGGAGGATTCCGCGAGAGCGTGGACTAGGTCCCTCATCGGACCCAGCCGGCTCGACAGGTGGATTGGCCGGACTCACGGGTAAATGACGTACCGTCTGACCCAGGTGATGTCGGGTCACGGCTGCTTTAACGAATACCTTCACGGTATTCACAAGGCAGCTTCGCCGACGTACGATTACTGTTGAGTTTGCGGGATGCGAAAGCTATTGGGTGCCTTTTACTATCAGGGCCTTCTTGTTCTAATATCCCCGAGAGTCCCTCTAAAGATGCGTCTGTTGTTAAAAACACAAGATAATCATCGTTAAAATGAGCTAGTACTGGTGTTGTAATTATAGCTTGTTCTAAAATATCAAAAGCGTCCTGGTGATTATCCTCCCAAACAAATTTTTTATCTTTTTTTGTTAAGTCCTTTAATGGACTGGCAATTTTTGCGAAGTGTTTATTATTGTTGTTTTAATGAATTTCTTGTAATAGCTCGTTAAACCGACAAAAGCTCTGACATCTTTTGTTTTATATGGTACCGGAAATTTTTTTATTGCTTCAATATTTTTCTTTAATAGCGTAATACCTCTTTCAGAAATTTTATGTCCTAATAACTCTATTTCTGAACTAAAAAATGAACATTTATTTGTTTTAAGTTTAAAGTTTGCCTCGTCAATCTTAACAAACACTTGTTCTAATCTTGACAAATCTTCTTCAAAATCCTCACCAAAACAATATGTATTATTTAAGTAGACAATTATTGTTCTTTAAAGGTAATCACTAAAAACATTATTTATTATTCTTTGAAAAATTGGGCCTGAATTTTTAAAAACCTTGGGGAATTCTTTTGAATTGATAAAGTCCTAAATTTGTAATAAAACCAGTTTTGTAATTGTTTTCTTCTTTTATAAGACACTGAAAATAACTTCGTGTTAAGTCAAAGTTAGAAAAATATTTAGCTCCCTCAAGACTCCTAAAAAGTATCTTGTGACGTCGGAATTGGGTATTTATCACTAATAGCTTGTTCATTTAAATATACATTTCCTATAGTCTACTAGAAATCTATACTCTCCCGTATTTCTTTTTGGTGTTAAAAATACTGCCGCCGCGTAATTACTTCTGCTCGGCTCAATAATATCAGATTTTATCATTTCGTCAATTAGAGTTTTTAATTTTTCTCGTTAAGAAGGAGACACACGATATGGCGATTGAAAAATTGGTTTGTCTGATTTTAACCTTATTTCGCACGGTTCAACATTAGCACAGCCTATTTTTAGTGGATATGATGTAAATAAATGTTTAAAACGCGTAATTAATTTTTTTTGCTTGTTCGCGCTGAAAACAATTTAAATGGTTAGATATTTTAATAATTGTAGCCTAATCGTTTCTTACGTCGTTGTCTAAACCGATATCGTTTGTATTTAAAATGTTATAATTTTTAAATGCTGACGTAGCTTTTGAATGCCCTACAATTATATATGCATTAATGAAATATGAATAATTATTTATTTTTAGTTCTAAGTCTATTCTTCCTAACTGTTCTAACTCCGTATTATCTTCTTCTTCTTATGTGCCTTCACAACTCTGCAAGAGTTTTGGCTGCCACTGTCACCGACCTCCAATAATCCCTATCCTGGATCCTTTTCTCCCAATCAGTTGCTTCCAGTCTTTCTAGATCCTGGCGCATTCCATCCATCCATCGTTTCTTTGGTCTACCTCTGGGTCTTCTACCTGTTGGTTTGTATTCAATTGACGCCCTTACTTCATTTGTTTCCTCTCTTCTCATCGCGTGTCCAAGCCACTGAATTCTCTGATCCTTCACATAGCTTGTTATATAAGGCACTTTGATAATTTCCCTTATTTCTGCGTTTTTTCTTCTGCGCCATCTATCTGTTGAGGTGTCAAACACTAGTCCACAAATTACTCTTAATAGTCTATTCTCAAAGGTTCTGAGTTTTTGTTCAATTTGTACTGTCATCGGCCATACTTCACATCCATAAGTTAACGTCGGCCTCACAATACTCATGTATAGACGTACTTTTGTTCCTCTAGAGAATAGTTTTGACTTGAAATATTTTATTAGTGCAAAGAAAGCCCTTTCCGCTTTGAGCAAGCGACTGGTTATTTCAGCACTCCAATCATTGTTACCAGTAATTGTTACTCATAGATATTTGAAGCTTTGGGCTTTCTCAAAAACGTAGTTATCTGCTGCAAGGACCTCCCCACCTCTAGCAGCTAACGTTTCCATGACTTTGGTTTTCTCCTCATTTATTTCTAGTCCAATCTTTTTTGCTTCATGAATGAGTGTACTCGTGTTTTGCAAAATCATTTCCTTGTTTTCTCCCACCAGGTTCAGATCATCTGCAAAACCAAGCACATCTAGCGTGGTTTTGCCAATATTTATTTCAACTTTATTATTTTGTACACTGCGTATCACTTTGTCTAGTGCTATATTGAACAGTAATAGTGAGGGTGCATCCCCTTGTTTCAGCCCTGTCATTACTTCAAACTCTTCCGACACCGTACAATCCACTCTCACTTGGTATCTAGTCCCGTTCATACACATTCTTGTTAGTGATATGAGTTTTTAGGGAATCCGAACTTATACATTATATTGTATAAACTATCTCGATGGATACTATCGTAGGCTTTTTTGAAATCCACAAACACTTGCCATATGTTTTGTCTGTACTCGTACTTCTTTTCCAAAAGCTGTTCAATAGTTACGAGCTGGTCTATTGTGGACTTGCCTCTCCGAAATCCACACTGATAGCTTCCTATACACTATTGTGTAAATTATACACACACGCATACATTTTTTTTTCTCTCTTGGGAGATTTTTAAATAACTAAATAAAATTATTATATATAAATATATTTTACACTAACCTTGGGTCTTCCGGTTAAATGTTTCAAGTAATCCTTGTATTGTAATGATCGTCGGATCAACTTATTGACGCGAAATTACACGCACACACAAATCTCGATGCCACGAAAAAAACGTCGAGGGGTTGTGTCGGTACGAACCTCGAGTTGGGCGCCAATTTTTATGTCGTACGTCGGTAGTGCCCCAACGTAGACACAAAAGTTTTACACAAATTAATTAATGTTTTTATATTTGTATATTGACGACGAGTTCGTCGTTCAAGCTCTTCTCGAGTCCTCCCGTTGGATAAACTGATCAGCCCCAATCTCTCAAATTAGTGAACTACTAAAGGGGTAGAGTTTAGACCCGTCAGCACAGTCTAGCTTAAAAGTAGCAGACTGAAGGGTGGCTCCTTGTCAGCCACCAGCACAACTACCTTTTTACTATACCCACTAAAGGACGGTTAAGCCCAAACACTAGCCAGCTCGTACACTAATTATTAAGATTGACTAAAGGACCAGCAGTCCAACCTAGACTCTAGCCGCACACACACACACAATTCTAAGAGCACGGTGAATATAAAATATTTGCGCTAAGCCCAGATTTTTAAATAGCTATTTTATTTAAGAAACGTATTAAACACAAAGTCAAATATAATGTTGAATATAATAATTTAACACAAAAATTAATTAAATCTTACAAAAATATAAAGTTACTCTTACACCAACGACCTAATCCGTAACTCGACGTTTCTTCGGCAAAACGTCCAGTCTCATCTCGCCCCGTCTTGTCCCCCTATACTTTTCATGTTTCTCTTTTATATTCTTTTTCCCGCCATTATTAATTTGCTTACCCTACATTTCCCTTTTATATGGAATTATTATGTTGCTTAAGAGTTCAAAAATTGCTTACTACTATTGTAAAGCTTCTATTATACTAAAATCGACGTAATTCAATACTACCTAAGATATTTACTACAGACTTTATCGTCTTTTAGTCATTCTTGTAATAAATTGTGACTTGATGGTTTGATAAAAGTTTATTCAAGATTTTGAACATGAAGACAGCAATGAAGACATTGCTGTTATGATAAATTACGAAAATTACCACGACTTGAAAAACTACAACTAACATTCACTTTATTTTGTGTATTTAACAACAAAATAATTTATATATTGACTTTTTATACATAAATAATAAGTAAATCAAAAGATTGTTCAGATTATAATTTGTGTAAAATATTATTTTAAACAATTTTAGTTCTTACAATTTTGTTGTGAATCCATTATTTCACGCGCTAAACTAAAAAAACAATGAAAAATGTACGGTTATTCAAAATTTTTGAGTTTTCAAACTTTAGGCCTTTTGTGGCACGGGTTAATCTTTTCTGATTTACCTGAAACATTGTGTACCTCATTTTTATAAGTATTGAAACTAATTGAGAATGTATAATTTTTAAATATTACTACATTAATTTTAAGAACCACCCTAATATATATATATATAAACAAATTTTTATTTTTTATTATTAGATATAAACATTTAAAGATTCAATTTTTTTTGAGTTAATATACATGTATAATAAAAAGGGATTACAAATACAGGTAGCTAACTGTATTTTTATGACGATATTCGCAGGTATACAGATATCATGAACCTATAATTGTTTTGTAAATTTTAATTTTAAGGAATTTATATGTAACATTATAATCACAAGAAAGTAAGAATATACTGCCAAATACCTTAATTGTAGAAATTATTATGGTATTAATATTTAATGTTTATTTAATGAATAGTGTAAATGTAAAAGAGGACTTGACCATCTTCTCGGTGGTCAGTGTTCAATCAGTTATTGACAATACTTATCGAACTTAGACTTAGATCACGCAGTTCATCACATAGCCTTTATTATCAATGGTAGTTAGACACATTGCTGTGAGTTTATAAATACTCTAATTGACAATACAGAAATTATATCTAATGATAGTCATAATNTCTAATTGACAATACAGAAATTATATCTAATGATAGTCATAATTGACAATAAACACTCCGTGTCTGTGGTAGCGATGTCATAAAAAACTAAAAAGTGATAAATAAATATAGTTTAAAAGCGTGTTTTTTTAGTTTTTATAAACTATATTTTTTAGAAAATATATTTTCAAGTATATATAGTTACTAGGCTCCGCCTAGCTGGGGCTTCGCCTCAGACCCGGGACCCTACGAGCCTTACGCGACTTCGGCCTCTTCGGTCCGTCATCATTAGTAGGCCACTGATTTCGGTAGGAGTACCCAGCTACGCCGGGCACGATAAGTGTTTAACAGAAAAAACACTACATCAGAATCAGTGTAACAAAAATATATTAAAAATTTTATTATTAAAATCAGGAAAATTCAAAAATAAAATATAGTAAAATGTGTAGGATGTAGACTAGGGTGGAACGAAATATTGAAAATGTTGATAATTGAATTCTAATAGAAAAAAAAAGTTGCAGTTTAGTCTCCTGATTATGGGAGATAAAAAAAAAAAAAAATTTTTTTATATCTTCAGGTGCCGCAAGAGGGTTGAAAATTTGACTGTGAGGGTAATTTTTCCGTTTTTGTCACTTATCTTTTAATCTATTCTATTCACAGGAAAAATTATAGAATTAAATTTATAGAACTAAATGTTTACCATAAAAAATGTCATTAGCAAAAAAGCCGTATGTATAATACTTAGTCATTAAAATTAAAAAACAACACATTTTTATCTTTACCGTTGAAATCGTTTTTATTAGTTTATTTAAATATTGCAGACGAAATATTCAACATACAATAAAAATGTTCGTATAAAAATTGTTTAGAATTTAATTGTTTATAATTTTTGTTGTGTGTATCATATTTTTTACCAAACGTAGTTGTTATAATCGAGTAATAGGGTGGATTGAATAATTAAATTTTGATTTTTAACTTTCTAATAGTTGGGGAAATATGTATTTTAGTTCCTATATATCACTTATAAAATTTCACTAGTCTAGTTTAAAATTAAGAAGTGCCGTAAGGCATTTGAAATATAGTAATATTGTTTTCTTATGATTACTGGGTTTTTCTATTTAAGCCCTATCTTATCTTAATAAGTTTATGATACGATAATATTTCATTGTCACTTCAATAAATGAACTTGCTTTTGCATTTAATATCACTGTGCATTCGTACGGAGTCGTGTTTAGTTAATTTTATGCGCAACGTGTGTTAAATATTTGTTGAAAATGGCTGGTGTATTGACAAGAAATAAATCAAAATGTTTAATTTTTGGAGATGCTAAAGAACTTAGTAATAATGTACTACCAACTTATGAAGACGTTATGCAATATTATTTATATGTAAAACATCAACTTAAACCCGATATTACTTCAAAAGAGCCAAGTGTAAGCTCTATAGCTGAAATTGTAGCAACTAATATAGAAAATATATGGCACAAAGCATCAATTCCAATAGTATCACACACGCGAGTATTACAATTAATTAAAACGTACCATGACAAGTATCGGAATATACTAAAGTCAGCGAAGGGCAGGGGATATTGTGAGACGTATAAAAAAAAAGTGGAAAAACTCCAAACTGAAGCAAGAAGTAGTCTTTTTGACATTGCGGCATGTAAATGTATTGATTTTAGTACTTGTACATGTGAAAAATCTCGAAAAGTTCCACATATTGAACAAATATTTATTAAAGATCAAAGAACAACCAGAAAAATGTTTATATCTTTAGTTGACATTTCAACTACTAAAAAGTTTCAAAAAAAAGCTATAAGAAAAGAAGTTGATGCAAATCGAATTGAAAGGCATAAGTTATTAGAAACTTATGATAAATCTAAATTAGATGAAGTTAATATTGAATTTGATGAATCTGTTGAAATTAATGATGAATATAATAATTCTGACGAAGATTTTACAATAACTTCAAAACCATCAACATCGTCATCTAATATAAAAAACTCACAGATGAGACTTAAGTTACCGGCTCTAGCTTTGGCTTGCGATAGAACTGGAATTTCAGATGGATCAGCTGCTAAAATTGCAAGTGCTGTACTTCAGGATATTGGTATTATTTCAGTCGATAATAAAAACAGTGTTGTAGATAGAATGAAAGTCCGAAGAGCAAGAGAAAAAAAACGTTTAGATTTACAAAAACTAGAAAATGAACTTATTTTAGGATTATATTTTGATGGGCGTAAAGATAAAACTATAATAAATCATCAAGAGGGAACTAAATATTATAGAAAAATTATCACTGAAGAACATATATCACTTATTCAAGAACCAGGATCGAAATACATTGGCCATACAACACCAACAAGCGGATCTGCTTTAGAAATTAAAAATAGTATTATTCATTTTTTGGAAACAAATAATTTAAGTACTTCACAAATTATTGCAATTGGTTGTGATGGCACAGTTACCAACACCGGTTTTAAAACAGGAGTAATTCGTCAAATAGAAGAATATTTAAAAAAACCTCTGCAGTGGCTTGTTTGTTTACTCCATGCTAACGAGCTTCCCTTGCGTCATTTATTCAATCACCTAGATGGGAAAACATCAGGGCCAATTGGATTTTCCGGATCACTAGGCAAACAATTAGAAATATGTCACAAACTTCCAGTAGTTAAATTTGTTCGTATTGAAGGCAACTTACCTTTTTTAAAAAATGAAGTTGATTTAAGCAGTGATCAAAAATATTTGTTTGAAATATGTCAAAGTATTTCTAGTGGTAAGTGTAGTATTGATTTATCTAGAAGAAATCCAGGGAAGCTAGCCCACTCTAGGTGGCTTACTACTGCAAATCGAATTTTACGTCTATATATTAGTACGAGTTCTCCAACAGAAAATTTGAAAATTTTAACAGAATTTATTTTAAAAGTGTATGGTCCCATGTGGTTTCATATAAAAATTAATCCATTTTGTATATCTGGATCAAAACATCTTTGGAGGACCATAAAATTTTCACGGTATCTACCTAATAACTTATTAAAAATTATTGACCCTGTTATTCAACGAAATGCGTATTTTGGCTCACCTGAAAATATACTGATATGTATGTTACTCGATAATCGTTACGCCATCAGAAAAAAAGCTTTGTCCAAAATTATTAATGCTCGGCAGAATAAAAATGATCAATCGATTCGCTCTTTTGAAATCCCACCGTTAAATTTTAATGCTACAGACTACGTTGAACTAATTGATTGGGGAAAAACTCAAGTCACTGAACCTCCACTTACATCAAACATTGATCAAGACACCTTAAGACAGGTATAATTTTTTGTTCACTTAATTTTTATAATAACTTAAATTTCAATTGTATTTTAGATTGTATTAAGTCACAAGAAGAACACCTTAGAAATTTTTTATTTACCTTGTCATACACAAGCTGTTGAAAGAAGCGTAAAATTAGTAACAGAAGCATCAGCAGCTGTATGCGGACAAGCTAGAAGGGATGGTGTTATAAGGGCTAGGATTGAGTCTCGTAGGATTATGCCTCATTTTAATTCCAAAAAATATTTTCAATTTAATTAAGTTAATGTTTACGTTAATGTTAATGTTTAAGTTAAAAAATTTACTTATATAAAAATTTAATACATTACAATAAATCAAAAATACATTTAAAACTCTTAAGTAATGTGTTCTGTAAATTTCGTAAAATTTTGTAATAATTTTAAGATTGTGATTATTTATATACATATTTGATTATGGACCACAACTTTCTAGTAATATTAAAATTTGCAAAATAAAATTTGTTTTCGTTCAACTCTACTATTAATATTCCTAAAAATTTATTTTTTTTATAAAAGGTGATTTAAATAAAAAAATATCCGGTCGATAAAAAAATTTGAAGCAATATTTTAAAAGATATTAACACTTTTATACTAAGATGGAGGGAAAAAGACTTTTTTGCAAACTAATACTTGATTATAACAACTACGTTTGGTAAAAAATATGATACACACAACAAAAATTATAAACAATTAAATTCTAAACAATTTTTATACGAACATTTTTATTGTATGTTGAATATTTCGTCTGCAATATTTAAATAAACTAATAAAAACGATTTCAACGGTAAAGATAAAAATGTGTTGTTTTTTAATTTTAATGACTAAGTATTATACATACGGCTTTTTTGCTAATGACATTTTTTATGGTAAACATTTAGTTCTATAAATTTAATTCTATAATTTTTCCTGTGAATAGAATAGATTAAAAGATAAGTGACAAAAACGGAAAAATTACCCTCACAGTCAAATTTTCAACCCTCTTGCGGCACCTGAAGATATAAAAAAATTTTTTTTTTTTTTTATCTCCCATAATCAGGAGACTAAACTGCAACTTTTTTTTTCTATTAGAATTCAATTATCAACATTTTCAATATTTCGTTCCACCCTAATGTAGACGTTTGCTAAAAAAGTATTCCCCTTTGGCGTATTCAAAAATCAATTTGTTATATAATTATAACATATAACATTCCTTGATAAAATATGGTGTTGTGTGCAAATGCAAAATAGTGTCCTAATAAAAATACATAATACACAAATTAAGGTTCAAAATAAATGTATGCGCAGAAATTAGTCAATCCCCATATTAAAACCATGCGCGTGGACTTGAAAAAAAAAACTCGTAAAACAGTGAAAAATGAACAGATTGAATGGATTTTTTTATTATATCTCAGAAATGTCATTAGGCGGATCTAGTAAAATTTCACACCTTAAGCCGAAAACGCTGGCATNAGAAATGTCATTAGGCGGATCTAGTAAAATTTCACACCTTAAGCCGAAAACGCTGGCATCAGCGAGCGTTTTTCTCAAAATCGGTCGAAATTTTAAAAAGCTCACGGGCGAGTGGCAAAAATTTTCCGACCTTCGCTAATAATTTTCCCGGAGTCTGATGACCGAATAATTTACTTGAAAAAAAAAATTTCACGTCAAGTAATTTTCCCAGAAAAGCGTTTTTTTCCTTTTCTATTATATAAAAAGATAGTTTAATAGATATAATTACATATATGAAAATGACTCGTTATTTTTTTTTTCTTAAGTAAATAGAAAATATTAAAATTAAATGTTGCTCGTGATAAACTTTTGCGACGTAAATCGTGTCAAAGTAAAAGTATATAACACCTGTTTTAAGACGACCACGTAAANAAAGTAAAAGTATACAACACCTGTTTTAAGACGACCACGTAAAGTTTTCATCTAAAAATAAAGTAACTGATATATATTCGTATATAGTACGTGGCATTTTTATTCAAAATACTTTCCAGTTAGTAATTAGACAATCATAATTTCAATTTAACCGTTTAAATTTTAAAACTTTCTTAAATAAAAAAAATTTTCAATAATTAAAAAATGGTAAGTATGTCCAATACAAGCAGACTTATATTTCAGGCTAAGCTATAAAAATTTGATTGCCATTAAAAATTAATTTTTTATAATTTTAACATTTGAAAAAATAATTTTCAGTGATGTAAAAAAATCTAACTTATGGCTACCAAAGTTTTAAAAAATTGCTAAAGTTTTTTTAACTATCAACTACTAGATACTATTGGCGTAATAAATATTATGACAGTCAAATTATATTACTTATGGTTTTCTATTAATAAAGATGATAATACTACAACACTAATGCATAAAAAATGTTTTAATTATTTTTTCAGATAACAGTTAACTCATTAATAGCAGCGACATTGGTATATTTCTTAATACAATTATTAGGTAATATGGAACACATTATTTTTTTATTCGCCATTATTAATTTGAAACAAAATGGATTATACTAAAGATTTTAGGTTTAGTGTAATTTTCAAATGACAAATATCTCTTCTCAAATTTTATGATTTAAAAATTTTTTATTTGTACATGATCCAATTATCCAATATTTTCCTAGAAAAAAAATTAGTAAATTTAAATTATTAAATAAATTACAATTATTATTTTTAATTTTTTTAGGAGTCTCTTCAGATTCTGGTAAGTAATTGATAAAAATAAAAGTTTTATCTTATAATTGTCATTTTTTCACAATACTATCTTATTTGTACATGTGTATTTTAGATTTATACTTAAAAAAGTTTCTGTCAGTAGGGTAATATTGGGAATTCTAGGCCCCCCCCGCCTCACCCCTTCACCTACCAACCCTATGGTGGGTGGGCGTGGTCGG
>NW_026099573.1:27287294-27322113 GCF_025091365.1 Daktulosphaira vitifoliae
AATAGACTATATTGTATTTTTGTAATAATAGCTTAAGAAATTCATAGTTAAACCAAACATTACAAAAATGCTTTGTTTTCAAAATATTTAAAAGAGAAAAGCAAAAGACAAAAGAGAGAAGAAAAAAAAACTAACAATATAACAGTAGTAAGAAATTATGTTTGATATTTAGGAGGTATTGGAGGTGGTAAACCCATGACGTCTACTTTTATAAACATTGGATAAATTTTGTAAATTGAGAAAGCCATGACCAAAGTTAATAATGACAGCCAAGAGATATAAATAATGTCTCCTAAAAAATTGTCTATAAGTGGAATAGAAAAAGATTTTAACATAATATCTTTAAAATATTCATCAGAGTTAATTTGTTTGGTTATATGAAAGTTTGGCACCACCGAGGTCCAATTTTTATTAAGGATTTCTGAAATATTGTTAAAATAAAATTTTTCTATTGCTTCCGGGTCATCATGTTTAATTTTTAGTGATTTAATATTGGTCCAAGAAATAGGCAATATTCTTAATATTTTTAGAGTATTTTTGTTAATTTTTTCACAAGGGTACATTTTAGGGATTAAAATATTATTATTTCTTATTAATTCTTGTTCACAAGACAATGTTATCTTAATTAAACCCGGGTAATCATAGTTTATATCTAATTCTGTTTCAGTATAATTGTTGTCATTAAAAGTTCTGACTTTCAGATTAGGTTGAGGATTAGTTATAACAAAACTATTTACTCCTATTTGTTTGATAATAATATAGTCATTTTCTATGTGTTTAATACATTGAAAATAACAGACTTGATTGATTTGTTCTAATGGTAAATTTTTGTAAATCGCCTCCACACATCTTGGTGAGAGTGTTACGTCAGCGGAAAATTTTGGAATAAAGCATAAATCAGTAACCGGAGGATCGCAATGTTGTAACCCGACACCAGAAACAACTCTATGTTCATCGTTAAACTCATTAACTGCAATGTAAGTTTTTTCCGAAAAGATTAGACAAATGGAATCATGGAATTTGAAATGAGCGGGTATATATTGAAAAAGTTTCCACATTGAATTACTCTCTTTGATGGGAATTTTTATTTTTAGTAATATTTGGGTTTCCGAAAACTGACATTCAGCAATAGGTAAATTGTAATAAGAATGTAAATTTTTTATTGGAATAACTAATTCATAACCGTCTTTATTTATTGTTTTCTGTAATTTCAATAAATCTTTGTAAAGTATATCAGTAGATAATACTCTTGGTGGAATTTTGTTATTTTTACAATGTAAATGTGCATTAGACATTCTTTCATAATCAATTAATTTAGAAAAAACAGACATTATAGTAAAAAGTATTTCTTGTATGCCTTGAATTGAATTATTTAAGTTATTGTCTTCCAACATTGCATTATTTCTATTTTCATCATTAATTTTTTGAAACGCCGTTTTTAATAATTCGATCTTAATGTTAGTATTAGAAGTATAATTATTAAGTTGTGAAGTGATATCATTAAGGTCTTTGTGGTCAGAAGTAAAAACATCTTTTAATTTATTAAATTGATCTTTTAAAATTTGTTCATTAGAATAAAAGTTTTTTAGTTGTTTTTCGGTAGCAACATTACAACAAAAATGAAACCCATTACCCAAAAATTGAATGCCCCTTTTTGATCTTTTATTGAAATTGAAATCATTAAGATCCAATTGATTTTCCCACATATTTTTGTTAATATTTTTTAGTATAACTAAAGATTGGTTAATAATATTGCAATAATTAGTATCTTTGTTTTTACAATAGCCTTCTACAGCTAATGACTCACCCACGTTTGTTTTTTCTTTTTCTAAAATAATCTGAGTATAAGTTAATGGAATACTTTTATCATACATCATTGCCTCTTGTATCTCGTTAAAGAAAGCACCCGAAGATACTGATACCTTAATTCTCTCCATAAATATATTTTGGCAAGTTATAAGTAACATTCCCCAGCAAAACCACATTCTAAAAATTAAATAAAAGAACATCATATTAAGTTAAATTTGGTATTAAAAATTTTTCTCCTAAATTAACTATTGCAAAATTGAAGAGACACCTAGTCATGGCTACGTCAACTTCAGGTATATGAGGTAGACCATGCTTTTTATCACATATTATTCTATGTGCCTCTTCTAATTTAAGTAGGTGCCCATTTTTTTTAAAATAACCCAAATCAGAGCACGAGACTCTTAATCTCGGGGTCGTGGGTTCGAGCCCCACGTTGGGCGCCACTTTGTTGTATTTATATATGTAGAACAATCTTTTGTTCTAACTTATTTTTTTAGTAGTTCAATAATAACGCAAAATGTAGTTAATAAAGATATAATCAATCAAAATAAAAACATATAAAATATTGATACACTTAAAAAACGGATAAATAAATAATACACAAAATAAAAACTTAAAGTCACAAACGTACCACACGGAAAGAGATTACCTTCGGTACTCCCGAGGTCTTCTCTTCCTCCTTTTTAATTCATTCCGTTTCATCTTATATACTAAAATATTTTGTTTGTCTTTTATAAAATTCATATAGTAATCATTTTCGAAAAGGTTTATAAATATTTACTTCCTGATCTAGTAACAATAATTCTGGGAATTACAATTAATCCAAACATTACAAAAGTGTTCTACTTTTAGGTTTACAAATAATAGACTATATTATATTTTAGTAATAATAGATCAAGAGATTCATAATGCCATAATTTTCAAAAATGTTTATAAATATTTACTTCTTGGTTTAGTAACAAAGATTTGGGGAATTATAATTAATCTAAACATTACCTAAGTGTTCTACTTCTAGGTTTACAAATAATAGACTATATTGTATTTTTGTAATAATAGCTTAAGAAATTCATAGTTAAACCAAACATTACAAAAATGCTTTGTTTTCAGTTTTATAAAATAATGACCTATATTACACTTCTATAAATATTCGATCTTTCAAGATGATAATCATGTGAATTTTGGTATATATGATAAATTGCATTATTTAAATAATGCTAAGATAAAAATGAGATTTTCGGTGGTAATTATTTAATACAAGTACCTTAAATTCAGCATAGTTTTTTTGAAAATCCTATCATTTATCAAAATACTGAGAGGGGGGAATTCATCATATCATATTCTCTTATTATTAATTTTAAAGTGAAAACTTAAAATTTCAACTGTCCTTTATAAAACAAATATAACTTTATTATGAGGTTTGAGAGGTATTTTTCAAAGTTATGGACACTAATAGCTTTTATTAGACACATTTTGTGCTTTTTGACACATATTTGAGCAAAATCGGTTTAGTAATTATAATTTAGTAAAATTATCAATGATTGTAGATATACTGGATATACACACCATTGATTTGAATAAATCAGAAACTTGTTTGTATTAATTTTCATATGTAAAGTTGTTTCCCAAAGTGTATAAGTGTGTTGTGTGATACAGTTGAAATTTATATTTATTTTTATATATTTAGTAGGATGTGTGGTTTTGTTGTTCATGACATATTCGTGATTTGATATGGTATCCAGTATTTCGTTTATTTGATGATTTTGTAAATAATTTAGTACTAATAAAATCTTGAGTAATAACGTTGTTTGTATTAGTGGAAATTTTTTGTTATCGTTTATAAAAACAAAAAGAAATGTTTGTATGATTCGAGTTTCGTAGATATTAATATCGAGATGTAGGATAATTTCCCAAAGATAATCATAAAAATGTATTATTTAAAACTGGAAAATCGTGATATCATTTTTAAATTTGTTATTACAAAAAAATTGAAGTACATAATAAGACTAGAAATTGCAGCTAAAGTTGTAGCAATGTTACTAGCAGATGTTTGCTGGGTATTTAGCTGTTGTCAGACATCACTCGTAATAAACAAAAAGTAAAAATACCGGTGATTGTAGAGTATTTTAGAAGTGGTTCGTATACGGTCATCGACAATAATAGAATTAAAGTGAAAAGATTTCGGGGTGTGTGTGCCTAAAGGAGTACGACTGATTTATGTAAATACAAGATAAAGAAGTAATGAAAGGTTACTACTTAGCTCTATCACAAAAATATCATAATCACAAATTTGTAAAAATGTTTTTTTCTGTAATTATTTTAGTCAGTTCACTTCCGACGTCCTATTCTACTCTAATTGTTTATTGCTTAAAATACTTCGGTGAAGGTATTATTATAGATTTATTATACATATAAATATTTGCACTTGCCTCTAATTATTCTGGTCAGACAAATATTCGGTTGCGATGATTATTGTAGTTGATGTCATTATTAGCGATATTTACACATGTACGTCCGTGTACGCACTTAAAACTAACGCGACTTTCATTACTATATTAAGTCGCGTGTAACTATTTCTCCAGTCAACTATATATTAAATCTACCCAAGGTTAAAATCGAATTTAATATCGTCTTGAGATTTTATGTATATATTGTAACTGGTTGGTCGATAAGTGGAGTGACACTTTGGAGAACGCTTATGGTAATTAAAACTTTGATTGTGATATTATTGTGCTAGCAATCTGGCTGGACAGGTTATGGCCTTTCAATGAGACACAATGCAATCTAGTCATGAAGTACTTCTATGTATACTATACGACAGGTAGATAGTAATGAGCCGATAACAATACGTGTGATTACGTCCAAGATTGCGACGATATTTGATCTCCTTGGTTTGGTAGGACCAGTTATTATGAAGATCAAGTTGTTAGGACAAAGTTCGTGACTTATAAAGGCTGTATGATAATTTACTTGAAAATATTAGTGAACAATGGAGACAAAATCGAGTACAATTAACGTTATTAACACAACATAATTGTTATACCACATAAAGTACTAGGCTCCCGCAAAATAATTAACATAGAACTCGGATTGGTTAACCGACGTATCGAAATCCGCATACGGACCATGTTTATATTTAAGAAGTATAGATTACGATGGTAAAATCATCGTTCGCTTGATCTGTGCAAAATCTAAAGTTGTGCCATCAAAGGTTGTTTCGTTGCCACGGCTTGAGTTCTTCTATTAGCTAAATTAGCTAATCAAGTCGGACCAAAGTTAAAATTAGAAACAAATCGTCGTTGGTTTGTAGTATCACATTTTAATATATGTAATAATTAATACTTATATTTAAAAAAATATATCTTCAAATCAGTGTTCCCCCGTGGATAAGATGAGTAATAAAGTAATACCCTTACACACCCTCTTACGCATTCTTTTAACATTACTCATTTAATTTCTCTTAATATATTAATTTTTATATGAATGGTTTTTTTCGCTTTTGTTAGTTACAAACGTATCTTAATTTATCTGTTACAAAATTATTTTTATGTTTTTTCTTATGTCTTATAGGGTTTTCAACTTTATTTTTTTTAAAGGAAACATACATATTTTACTAGCTTATAAAATATAAAATTTTTATGTTAAAAAATCACATTTTTTCATTATCTTTAGTTACACATTATTCTTGAATTTTTAACTATGTAATACTTTTTAGGTTCATCCCTTATGCCTTGGAAGGGGGTCAACTTTGTTTTTTTAAATGGTTACATATATTTTTAATTTAATAAAATGTTTTAGTTTTTAATTTTATAGTAAATGGCGTTTGAATTTTTAATATAACTTTATTAGCTTATGTAGTATCACACTTTAATACATGTAATAATTAATACTTATATTTAATAAAATATATCACCAAATCAGTGTTTCCCCGTGGATAAGATGAATAATAAAATAATACCCTTACACAAGATTTAATCTCCCTCTTACGCATTCCATAAAACGCCCACGTAAAAGATTCTATCACATTAACCAATCAAATACAGCAAAAAATATTTCAAGAATCTCACCAGAGATCGCTAAACCAGTTTTGCGGGCTATAAAAAGGCCATTTTCCCCAAATTCGGGCGGTTCCTTTACGGGTTTCGCTTCTCTTACAGTGGTTCTTTTGCTGCGTGATTCTTTCACAGTTTCTGAACATCCCTCAAGCGGACACTGGGACGCCTTACCATTCTATCTCTGCATCTCTACGGCTCTCTAGAATTCTCAACCAAGATACAAAAAGTGAATGTGCGTGAGTTTATGTTTCATTCTTAGTTACAATTCTATATAAAATCAGCACTATTCTTACCCTCTTTCGTAATTACTGAAAATATTATACATCTTATTTTCGGTCGAATACTTTTGGTGTCATAAATATTCTAACACATATAAAATATTGGTGTTTATTTATTTCTTTTTGTCTACATTTATATATATACATATATATATATATATATATATAAGCATACTAAATGGTTACACGACTAGATTGCATTGTTAATACTCATACTAATTATAAGTATTCTTTAAAGTGTCTCTCCACTTATCGACTAGCTAGTCTGATCTCTGTCACAGTGCGGGCAATCGGAGTGTAGGACACTTATATAATTTATAACGCATTATTTATTAATATTATTTTGTAATATACATTAGACATTCTAAGGTACTTAATTTGATTGAATTGTATCTATTACTTATTGAAGGGCCACAACCTGGCTGGACAGGGTAATAGTACAATAATATCATAATTAGAATTTTAGTTAATCATAAGATTTCTTCAAAGTGTCTCTCCATTTATCGACCAGCCAGTCTGATCTCTGCCACAGTGCGGGCAATCGGAGTGTAGGACACTAACATAACTTATCGTGCATAAATCTATAGTACAGTCGCATCTAACCTAGGTCGTCCTACAGGTGATTGAAAAGAAGTAGGCCACATATCATAAGGTTCTTTGCATAAAGACAAAGATATTATTTGAGATCTCGCGTTGGTATATCCAGCTACGAAATACAAATAAATCAGAGTCGAAATATTATACTAAAAACTAATATTTTACTAATATATATTTATAACTAACATCATACTAAACAACTAAAAGTGTCTCTCCACTTATCGACCAGCTAGTCTGATCTATGCCACAGTGCCGGTGATCGGAGTGTAGGACACTAGTATANACACTAGTATAATCTATTGTGCGAAGAACCGAAATTGAGCTCACATCTACCCTAGATCACTCTTTGGACGACTGAAAAGAAGTAGGCCACTTGGAAATAGTTTGTTGCACAGGACAGTTATGTTGTTTAGAAGTTCTTTATTTGCTTTATAAATTATTAAATAATAAATATATTAAGGTAAAACACCATATACAAGGTTAAGGACTATACTACATAAATATACAAAAGGTTTTTACAAAAAACAGAGTTATAATAAACTTAGATTTCACCTTGGGTAGATTTGATATAGAATTGTACTAGAAAAGTAGTTACACGCGATTTAATAATAATATAAACCGTATAAATATAATTGCGTACATTAATGCGTATACGTATATACATCGATAATTGTTACATCAACAACATCCGTCATCTCAAGAGAATATCTGCCTTATCAGGATAATTAGAGGTAAGTGAAACATTTGTTTATATAATAAGTCTATAATAAATCCTTTACTGAAGAATTTTTAGTAATAAACAATTAGAACAAGATAGGTCATTAAGAATAAACTAAAATATTTTTATAAAGAAATACGATACTTGTGACTCGCCGGAAATTAGTGTACATGTTTCTGTGCAGGAGCAGGTAGTGACCCTTCTTTGTAATTCCATCTTATTCATACATTAGACATCTTTACGCAAGCATACATACACCCCGAGATCCCTTTCTATTTCATTTTATTATAGTCACTGCCCGGTATCCATAGCCACTTTTACTTTCCATTGCTGCCCATCCTTTTTACACTACGCCCGCTACGATTATTATTTCCTCATTGGCCACCTGTGTTACATTTCGTTACATTACTTTTCTTTCACATCGAACTCCACAATCCAACACGCCACATTACCTTTTTACTTTTTTTTGTTTATTACAGGTTTTGGAAGTGATTTGAGCGTTAATTTAGTGTGGATAGCGTCACCATCTACGCATTGGAAAACTTTTGTGGTTTTAGTTAAAAACATTTTTTTAAAAGAAGCATACATTTTAAATAAGATTAATTTTCTATACTTTGTCAATTAGATTTATATAATATTTATGAAAATCTGTTTAGTCCCCTTGTAAGGTATTTTAAAATAAAATAAAATACAAAACCCAGAATTTAAACACTTTATAGCATATTTTTGAATGCGGTGACTGTTTTCATCATAAAGACAAGTTCAGAGGTCAATTTTTTTTTTCAAAATAAATTATATTATATAAGCTTTATTTAAGGTATACATAAAAGTATATTTTCGACTAGATACAATTTATAATCTTTTGACGTATTGTTCATCATAATCGGTCTAGTGAGAGCTGTGATTGAGCGTTAACAGACACAAATAAAGAAAAAAAAACTCATAATAGTAAAATTAATACCTTTTCAGCTTCATATCGAAGCTAAAATATTATGAAGAATTGTTTAATATAATTATTATTTTAACAGAAATCGAGGGGCTAATAATAAACGAATCACTCAAACAACATACAATAACTTTTTATAATTTTCTAGTAAAATGTACAATACTAAATTTAATTACTATAATACTTACTATATAATATGACCATTTAAAATTTATGATTTAAAAATAAAATCCAAATTTAAGGGTTATTGTAAAAAATTTTGTACCACAAAAGATTACATTAAATTTTACTAAAACTTTTTAACAAACTTGGAATTTTTTTACATAGAACAGTAACATGTTACACTTTAGATTAAATCTATGAGATTAAATAACATTACAAATAATCTAGCTACAATAACAGAATTTTTTTCAAAAAATGAACTAAATTCATTTAAATTTCCTATTTTACTAATTAATATATGTTTGGCAATATAGATGATAAAAATACAAAACCAACCAATTGTAGACATTCAAGTTAAAATTGAAATAAAAATATACTCATTACTATTAGGATTTCATTTATTATATACATTTGAACTAATGATTTTACCTGATAAAACTTTTAAAATCACAATCACGATAAGCATCAACAGCGTTTTTAACTAATAAATATTCTTTTGTTTATTCAAACAAAAGAAATTTTCGTGTTTCACAAACATATCGAAAGTTACATGAAATAAATTTTTAATGTATAGTGAAATATAAAAAACTTTTTGAACGATCATGTAGGAAATTACAAATTTAGAATTAACACAAATTTTGGATGTATCAATTCAATAGAAGATTTGAAAATAAATACGAATTAGGTTATATACACTAACTCGTATTCGAAAAATTGATAAACTAGAATCGTAGAACTTTCATTTTATTTTCTATCAAAGTATTGTATATCAAAGTAACTTATAATTTAATAAGAAAATAAAAAACTGTTTTATATTTTTCAAAATGTTATATTATTACAAGTAGCGCATTTTAAACGCTACCATTATCTACCTGTGTTTATAGTCCCACTTATTTTAAATATGTTTATTATCTCAAGAAATCGAAATTTTAAAGTGATGTAAAACGAATAAATTTAAATAAAAAATTCAAACTATTAATTAAAAATATATTTTTCTACCCTTATAAGGCATATTGGATGGACCTAAAAATTATCTAACAATAATAAGTGTAAAATCATATGTAACAAAAACTCCAAAAAATTTTTTTTATTTTGAGAAATATTTACTGGCTAATTAAAAAAAAAAATACGCTGTATAAGTATTTTTGTACATCTGTCAATTTTTCTCGTACGTATAGTAAAGCCGTCATAACACGATGCTCTTTGACCTTCACGATATATTTTAACGTGTATGTTACTCTATCGTCCTTTGATTCTTACACACCTTATTCCATTATCTTTTTAGTTCTCACCGTCTTATCATTTTCTTCATCTATACATCGACTACATAATTGCTCTTCGCATTCAGCTTTGCCACTAAGCTTTGTTCGACCCTTCATCCAACGTTTTGTCCGTTCATATATCCTTAGCCTCGATCGGCTCAACTCCAATCTATTTACAGAGCCAATTCGATGAGTATTATTTAAAGTTTTCTTGTAGTTTGTCTAATTTAAATGATTAATTGTATTTTTTGCGCTATTGTGACATTTAGTAATAAGTGTACCCCCATCTACATTACATGTACTATAGCAACTGTAATGTTTAGAATAGTAATTTCTTGTATTTTTAAAAGGAAATGTGGGTATATTTCATTATTAAGTATCTTATACAGTCTATTCTCCTTACCCTATTCATTCGCACAAATCTTTTTATCATCTCAGATTATATACATAATATAGTTTATGCAATAATAACTAACAATGTTTTTAAATTCAATTAATTTTTTAATGTTATATTAATATTAGTTTTTGTTATAATATTTTAATATAGATACTAGTTTAAGTAAGTAATAGTATCCGACACGTTTTGAAAAAAAAAATAGTGTAGCATATGTGAGATTTAGTACATTCATATATTATGGATTTTATTTTAATTTACAATAAAATGTAAATCCAACATCAGTTAAAATTAATAACAATTAATTATAACATATACCATTTGGTAGCTCTTTTCTTTCAAATGATATAATGTTGAAATGTTGAATAGAGTTCAGTTCAATTCAAATTAACTTAATAATCAATTTATTTGTTTTTTTTTATAGCTTCAATACGTGGTTGAGAAGTTATTGGTTTACTCTACAGTGTATATAATTTTTGTACGTAATCATAATATTTCTAAAACAGCCAATAACGATGTTATAGTATTTCGCTTTCTATTAAAATAACTTTATGAAAATTGGACGGAATGTGGAAAATTTTTAGTTTATTCTTTAAACATTTGTCTTGCTAACGCATGCTTTTTGAAAAATCTAACTACTAAACAAAGGTTTCTCAGTGACTTAAAAATCATCAATATTTTTTTTTTGTCTTGTAATTTATGAAATGTAATATTTTTGGATATTTATCTTTTTACGATGATTGAGAGGAATTTTTAAAGTTATGGCATTAACTTTCATTCGATACATTTTGTGTTCTTTTAACGTATCGTCGGGCAATATTGGTCTACTAAGAGCAGAGTAATCGTATGTATGAACACAAAAAAAAAAAAAAAAACACGACAGAGCAAAAGCAAAAGCTTCTCAACTGCGCATCAAAGCACGTATAATATCCTATTAACCAATATTTAATTATGTTAGTACTAAATATTGCAGCTAAGTTATAGTAACTTTACGTAATTATTATTTATAACTTATTTGCTCAAATTTTCAGAGACTGTACGATCTAGTGAGTAGTTATGTTTATTATTATTGTGTTTACTTTGCTCCTTTTAGCTGCTCTAGACCTGATGCCTACGAGACTCGTGCACTTTTGATGCTATATGCCCATCGTGTCATCTTTACGGGTAGGCTACTGATTTCGTTAGGATTACTTAGTATTGTATGTTTCACGGCACGACAATACACACACACACAATTTGCAGTAGGCCGTTAAAGGTATAGAAATAAAAATACAGACTTCCTGAAAAATCGCACTGTATCATCATAGATAAATCTCCGGTGTCCCAAACCGGACTCCCCTAAATTCGTTCTCGTACTCTGTTATATACTTAAAACTAGGTGAAGGTATTTTGGTATATTTATATTTATTTAAAAATTCTTAAACGTAAAGGAAGTTAATTTTGTTAGTATTTGTGTTTTAAATAACATTCTGTAAGAATTCGCTATTTGATATCTGTATATACTTCACCAATTATTAACATTAATATTGACCACATAAATTTCATTAGGATATGTATATTTGTGAATGAATTATAACGATTTTTAAATATTAGCAAAAATAGTCGTTAAAAAAAAAAAATGATTAAATATCTTATTTGTAGTAGTATAAATTTCTGAAATTAAGGATTAGAATAATGAGAATCATCATAGAACTCTAACAATGATTAACATCACTATTATAAATATTATATTTGAAAAACCATTTCTAAAAAAAGAGTTTTGTAAAACGATTAATATAAATTTTCTGAACTTTGAGATGTTTAACAAAACGTTTACGACCATTTGTACATAAAAGACAAAACAAAGTCAATTATATTTTTCTAAATTAAGTTGGGTAGAGTGAATTGGGATAATTGTTAATGTATTTATTTAGATAAATATATAAAAATTTTTATTTCGAATTTACATTCAACATATATAAGAACCATAACTATACAATCTAATATAAACTCAAATAAAATTTCAAGAGAAAATTTGAATTTAGAATTACCCATATCATTTATATTTAACCCTCTTTACTCTATATTATATACTTATTTTAACTTACATTTGATGTTGCCTAGTTTTGCTCATTTTAAAAAATTGAGTTGAAAAAAAAAATTCAAGTTTTTGAAAGGGGTTTCAAACTCTTCCTGTACTTAGGTTTATTATCAAGTTTTCATGAAAAGTATTCATTTAAGAAGCTGTGATCTTAAAATATTGCCCACTTAAAATTATACCGTTCTATTAATTACCCCCAGCAATCTATAAATATGGGTCTAATTATAAGTATAATATACTTTTTATTATAGATTATCGTAACAATTAAATTTTAATTTTTTGATATGTTTCAGCTTGTTATGCATGTCAAGAATTATTTTACAAAAATAGTAAAGAAATAAATTTGACGAATTGTTGTAAGAACACTGTATGTGATAATTGTTTTCATAAAAAATATTCTCAGTATATCGTAAGAATTCAAAAACAGTGTCCATGTTATAAGGAGTGTAGTAGTAGTGGTAATTATATTTCAAATATAATATTACTTAAGTTTAAGTGTTTAGGAGATTGTTTGATAAAACTAAATTATAATAGAGTAAAAAATTTGTCTTAATTTTTTCAAATAAATAATATAATATATACAGGGTGATTTTTTTATCATAACCCACTCAATTACTTGCAGAATAATAATAATTTAAACATTTTTTTTTTTCATTATCTTTAGTTACATATTATTTTTGAATTTTTAACTATGTAATACTTTTTTAGTTCATCCCTTATGCCTTGGAAGGGGGTCAACTTTGTTTTTTTAAATGGTAACACATATTTTTAATTTAATAAAATGTTTGAGTTTTTAATTTAATAGTAAATGGCATTTGAATTTTTAATATAACTTAATTCGTTTATTAGATATAATCATTTAAAGTTTCAAATTTTTGAGTTAATATATAGGTATAATACACAAGGAATTACAAATACAGGTAGCTAATTGATTTTTTATGACATCGATATTAGCAGGTACACAGCATTGTTATTATCAATGATAGTAAAGCACATTGTTATGAGTTTATAAATACACTAACTGACAATACAGAAAATATATCTATTGATAACCATAATTGATAATAAACAATCCATGACTGAGACAGCAATGTCATAAAAATCCAATTAACTACCTGTATTTAGAATCCCATGTATATTATACATGTATATTAACTCAAAATTTTGAAACTTTAAATGTTTATATCTAATAAGCTAATAAAGTTATATTAAAAATTCAAATGCCATTTACTATTAAATTAAAAACTCAAACATTTTATTAAATTAAAAATATGTGTTACCATTTAAAAAATCAAAGTTGACCCCCCTCCAAGGCATAAGTGATGAACTTAAAAAGGTTTACATAGTTAGAAATTCAAGAATACTGTGTAACTAAAGATAATAAAAAAAAAAAATGTTTAAATTATTATTATTCTGTAAGTAATTGAGTGGGTTATGATAAAAAAATCACCCTGTATACATATTTTTTTAAAATAAAAATTAGTATTTATTTACATAAACAGTGCAGTATCAATCTTTACATATTACAAGAATAAAATACATAATTTATCTATCTTCTTTAAGCTGACGCTTGTGGTGAAGATAGAGAGTTGAATTAAAAAATTTAGAAATTTTACACTTTTACATTTTAAAATTAAAAATTAAAATAGAGATTTAAAAAAAATATGAATATGTTATAATATATTAAATAGAGGTATTCATTTTTACATTTATCAAATTAAAATTAAATATTATAATAATTTAGAGACAAAGCTTTGAAAAAATTTATTTCGATTGTTATTTATAGTTTTAAATATATATTTTGTAGCTAACCTATCTTTCTATTTTTGAATTCATTAAAAAATGTTTGGAAAAAAGTAGCAGAAAATATAATTTCTATAATTAATATGATTAATTAATTGAATAAATTTATAATTTTCAGATGCCGTAAATATTAACGAAAATTCTAAAAATATCGTTGACAACAACGTTAGCAAAGACACTATAAAATGTTTAGACAAAGAATGTCGAATTTGCTTTGGGCATTCAAAAAATTGAAAATACAGTATTTCTCTATTTGTCCACGTATTATTTGTAAAGATTGCTCCAAAATAATGAAAAATACCAATAATATCAACACCCATTTGTAAGACATAATGTTACATAAAGAAAAAAATGGATACAATGCTTTTCTGAAGATGCGTTGACATATTTTGTAATGACTCTGTATAATATCGTTATCTAAACATAATTTTGAAATTTATTAGGCAAATTTTAATTAAAAAATATGTATTAATATCTCAATTTTCTGTCAATTATAATTTTAATTGTCTTATTAATAATAGTAATTTGTATTCTCAGTTTTATTTTACTTCCTCATTATTTTGAAAGAGAAATCATCTTCCCATAAAACTACAATAATTACACAAGATGAATATATTAATACAGAAAATAAAAGTAAAAGAATTATTACAAGACACTCCTGAAGTACAATAATAGTTATATAAGTTGTAAATAGTTCGTATTCTTAAAAAAATAAACAGAAAACCATAATAAAAATATGTAAAAATTTTGTACCTCAAAATATAAAAAAAAAATATTGTTAATTTAGAATTAGCTTTAATTAATTCTTTTTAAATGTACTAAACTTAAAAAAATATGTCTATTTAAACATTTTAAACATTTAATCATGTAAATATATTTTTAATTAGCTTATAACGTATTTTAAGGGACTTTATAATTTTATACAAGCAATAAAATCAATCAACTAGGGAAAAGTTTATAGTGAGCCAAAAGTAAGGTTTTGGTTGTGATATAATATAATAAATAAAATTGGGTATGTTGATTAATTACTTTGAATTTTTGAGCACTTGAATAAAATCACTCATCTTACTTTTGGTTACTATAATTCAGTTTACTTAATGTTATTGGGGTCGTGGAGTCCGAGGGTTTTAGAGAATGACAATACAATTTAATAAAAGGGTTATGATAAATATTGAGATCTAATGTGTGTATCAAATTTTATAAACTTTGGTGAATCATTTGAATAGTCTCACGTTTCAAAGAGCACGAGCTTATGTCGGCAACTATGAAGCGTAATAAGAAAATGCGTAGGTACGATCTTTGGTCAAGCACTTCGAACGCATTTAATAATTCTTTTGACAAACCAGTCAATAAATTTGGTATGTGTATTAAACTTATAAAACTTAGTAAATCAATTGAATAGTCTCACGTTTCAAAGAGCACGAGCTTATGTCGGCAACTATGAAACGTAATAAGAAAATGCGTAGGTACGATCTTTGGTCAAGCACTTCGAACGCATTTAATAATTCTCATGAAAAACCAGTTAATAAATTTAGTATGTGTAAAGATAAATTAATTACTATTGTTTTGTCATTTTCTTCTCGGATTAAATAAATTCCAAGTTATTGGAATTAAAATGTATCACCTACTTTATGTTTGTGCGGAATTGAAATGAATAAGACTGACAAGTTTTTTCTTTCTGAATATTTGAGAGACTGGTGGTCTATTGCTTCATTTGACTCTAGGCTTGAGAAGTGGAATGTTCGTATTTTATAGCTTTTTACGGCTTTTTATATGAAATCTATGATCTATATATGTCACTAAAATGTAGGAATTGACCACCAGAGCTCTCATCTTTATTGAAACGAAAATTATAAGCAGGGATAATATATTGTATTGGTTGTGGTACATTTGATTTTTGTTAGGGATACTGTTACTTAATACATTGTCTTTGTAGATTAATTTACAGTGTTTACATTTATGATACAGATATTAATTTTAAACTGAACAAGTACAAACATTGTATTAATTACATTAGTGATTATGCTATGATATCAATTTAAGATAATTATTTGTTTTATGATAAACATTGCGAATAATATTAAATTTGAGCGATGAACGGTATCACAACAACTTATAAATATGTAAAAAATATAATAATCATAATATTCAATAATATGTTAATAAAAATGGTAGCACAGTGCGGTCGAGGCACAGTGTAGATAAGGCATAGATGGGACAAGTATAGATGATATTTGACAGTGATTAAAATCACTATCATAAGAAACGCTTCGATGCAAATCTGTAGATAGTGTTTCATTTAGAGAAATTGGTGGATTATTCCAAAAGCAACATCAACTCTTATTTCTTTGATTATATCCTAATTAGTAATTGTTTGATTTTAAAATATAATATATGAATAAATACTAATTATAATTATAAAATTTAGTATGAAAATAAAAAAAAATTTAATAATTTCTTATGTCTTATGAACTTTATTCTATGTTAATTAAATTATATAATATTCATGAAAGTCAATATATTCTCCTAATAAGATATTTTAAAATAAAATAAAATATAAAACCTAGAATTTTAGTAGAAAAATAGCATATTTTTGAATACGGTAGCCATTTGCACATAGTAGATAGGTTGTCGGGACAAATTTTTTTTTTCATTTTGTAGTACATAAAATAAGCTTTAATTTGATGTATGTTTAAAGGACGCAGTATTTCCAAAACATTTTCAAAAATTAAGTTAAAAAAGTTATTTTTTGTAAAAAAGTTACTATTTTAAATCCCCCCAGTGAACAGAGTAAGTGTTAGATTTTCAAAAAAATGATATCAAATGAAAGGAAAATATCTAAAGTTTTAGTATAAAAAAAAATATGTTGATTTGTGAAAAATTTATGGAAGTTTTAAGAAAAAAAAGTGAAAAAAATGACAAAATTTACATATTTTTAAATTTGTAATTTTTTTGGATATTTCCCCCATTTGCGGGGAACGAGGGAAAATTTTTCAATTTTTAAGGGTAATGTCTTTTACTAGATACGATTTGTGATCTTTTGACGTATTGTTGAAAGAAATCAGTCCAGTGAGAGCTGAGAAAAAGTAGTGACAGACACAAAAAAAAAAAAAAATAAATAAACCCATCATGGTAAAATTAATACCTTCTCAGCTTTGCATCGAAGCTAATACGTGTATTGATGTCACTTCATAAACTAAATTTAATTTCTAACATTATGTATTTTTTTTTTTATTATATATATAAATTTCTCTATTTATTACAGTTGTGATATTAAATAATATTTTCTGATACATTTACATAATGTTAAAAAGCAAAATATTATAATATTATTGTTACAATCATATATTTTATTTAAGTAATTATTTATGTATTAAAAAAAAAAAATCAAAACTTCAATTTCATTACTCAAATTTTTTTTAATAACACGTTTAATTTTTAGGTGTTTTATTTATTTCAATCCTTTGTCATCATTCCTATTTATTATACTTATAAAAACAAACATTTTTTTTTTCATATTTATCCATTGTATCACTATTAAACTCATAACATTTATATCATTCACTATACTTAAAAAATTACAAATTTAAAAATTGCTAATTTTTTCAATTTTTTTTACTTTAAACTGTTATAACTTTTTCAAAAATGAACAAACCAACATAATTCTTTTTATAGATGTATGATGTCTTTACCTATCATTTAATATATTTTTTTTATAAATTTGACCCTTTTCCTGCTACAAATTAACTTTTTCAACTTAAATTTTGAAAGTGTTTCGGAAATACTGTCACTTTTATATATTTCTTAAATTAAAGCTTATGTAATATACTTCATTATGGAAAAAAAAAAAATCAGACTTTATTTTATTTTTACGGTGAAAACGAACATCAAAAATATGATTTTTGTAAAAAAATTCTTTTATATAATTTTAACTATATGTAACTAACCCGTAGAGTATTGCCAGACGTTCCATTCAAACAGTTTTATTTTAGTGAAATATTATATTCAGAAGAATATGCAGAATCAATAGAATATATTAGTATCACATAGATAAGGTTAGTTTTAAATATAAATTTTGGCATTCATTCAAAACCCTTTCTAGAATTGATTCAATACGTTTATAATAAAATAATTTTACAAAATTTAGACGAAACTTAACTTGATGGTGTTTGTAAATACATTACCAGAAGTTATTACATCTCTAGAACAAATTAAAGAGTTCGTATTTCCTTTTATTTTTAGGTAACTCAGAATACATGATTTACAAAATATGGATTTGCAATGTTTATAATTATCAGTTTTATTATAAATAGCCTTGAAACAACAACAGCACTCTAAAAAATTAATCAAAAAATTAATAATAATAAAATTACAAAGAAAATAAGAGAATGGAAGTTAACATTTTTTAAATTTATTCAATCCAAGAGCTAGAGAACAGTTTGATATTAGCTTATTTTAATGTTTTACAACTCTAATTTGTCCAAATTTTTATCATTCGAATTTTACTTTCGATGCGAAGCTGAGAAGGTATTAATTTTACTATGATGAGTTTTTTTTTAATTTTTTTTTTTGTGTGTCTGTAAACGCTCAATCTCAGCTCTCGCTAGACTGATTTTGATGAACAATACGTCAAAAGATCACAAATTGTATCTAATCAATAAACATTACCCTCAAAAATTGAATGAAATTCCTTCATTCCCCATAAACGGGGTAAAAATCCATTAAAAAATTACAAATTTAAAAATTGCTAATTTTCAACTTTATTACTTAAAACTGCCATAACTTTTTAAAAATTGACCGAATCAATATAATTTTTTTTTATAGATACCTTAGGTATTGATATATCATTTAATATATTTTGTGAACATTTGACCCTTTACCTGCCCACAGGGAGGATTCAAAATAACAACTTTTTCACAAAAAACATTTTAAAGTGTTCCGGAAAGACTGACACTTTTATATATACCTTAAATTAAAGCTTTTGTAATATTCATCAAATGCATTTGATGCATGTATTCATGCATCAAAAAAAATAAATAAAGAAAACTACATTTCCAAACATTTCTATTATAATTTGTTTGTTTTTAAAAATGTGTGAATTTATTATATGCTTACTTTAATTAACACATCAAAAAATCATAAATATTTTTGTTATGATCATATTTATACAATGAATTGTAATAAATTATAAACTATTTTATATTTAATTATTTATTTATATAGTTTATTTCAAATGCGCTCCCTTTTTTGTCAACTTAAAATGTATTTATAATGTAAGAACATTGATTACTATGTTCTTACCACTTATATTACACACGTTTTATTTCTATTTATTTAATTCGTAATACATATTAATTAGCATAGAGGGAGATGCTGATGTGACAATTCTACTCGTCTGTAGTCCGGAGCTACTGACGTCGAACTAACAAAGGGCAGTTGTGTTTGAGTGGCCGTTATAGACATAGTTTTCAATATTATTACTTTCATCTTATTTATATTATTTATAACTTAACTTGTTTTATTCAACGACCCGTCTATCGCCAATTGTCATCATAGCCAACAAACTCCGTCTCACTTGGATATCCCTACTAACCAATTCAATTATGAAAAATTGTAATCAATATTACAAGTAAAATCAAGATTTGGCACTGGTAAAATGACCAAATTAATTTGTATATTTTTTAGTGGACTGTATATAGGGTAAATTTGATAGACAACAGTTAGATAGAAAATTAACTAAAGACAAACTACTTTATTTCTAAGAATAACAATTTTCAAAAATGTAATGACAATACTAAAAAAAACATGCATAATATAAATGATTTTCAAATTATTTAAGACCATTAATAAAATTGAAATTTCAAATTATTTGCAAGAAGACAAATACATTAAATAATAACTTGTAATCTTATAAATGAGTTCAACAGCAATATGCATAAAGTAATATTTATAATGAATTAAATATGCTTAAACATGCTTAAATTTGTAATATTTACAACTAAATTCAAAATTCTCAATTCTATAATACATAGGTTTCTAGAAATCAAGTAATTAATATTTATTTGATTTCTAACGTGCAAGATATTTCTTAAACTAGTTGGTCAGAAGACCAATAGGAATAATTTATCAACAAAGTTTGATGTAAGGAACAATAAGTGATATTTGACAACTGGTATTCAATTTTGTAAGTTTTAATATGAATTTTAAATTAAGTAACTTGTTAATTTCTGAAAAGACTAAAGAAATTTAAGTTTATGTGATTACAAGTGTGTATGTAGACAAGAATATGAACAAAATTGAATATTGGCGATTGATCGACAATGAATTTTAATGATTGTAATTAATTTTGTATGAAAATTTGTAAAACAATTATGAGATTTAACTGGATAAAGTTTTACCACTCACAAGAAAGGAGTATTAGAATTCTAGTGTTTGTATTCAATAATAATTGCAAGATTCTGACTTAGACTATTAAATGTATTATAAAACATTAATTGTTCAATATGATAACAACAAAATTTGTAAAAATTAACTTATATTACCAATAGACCAGTATTTTCCTAAGAAATTTGAAATCAACCACGAGGTTTCTAAAACTTGATTTAAGAATTAAAGAGAATAAGGTTCTCTTTCTATCCTTGCTTCTATATGTTCTGTACTTTAACCTCTTTCTAATCATATTTAGAATTTCTATAATCGTCTCCCTATTTATGACTGCCCTTACGAGGCCTTAATTATGACCCCTACTGTTCATGTTCTAACTAATTTCCTAGGATTCTCATCTTATAACCTTCAATCCCTTCCTATGACCATTATTAATAATTTATTCTCTCATTACATTTCAATCAACTTTCCGAACTCTCGTTTATTTTTTACTGATGGGTCTGCCTCATTATCCAAAACAGGTTGCACTATTCATCTTCCTTATTATTTATTATAATTTATTGTACATAATTTATTTTTTTATACTAATTAAAATTAATTATTTCTGTAATTCATAACGCTAATTAATATATATTAATTTATTAATCTTATTAATTTAGTAATATTTAATCTTATGTAATTGTCGAGCTATAATATTTTTATAATAAAATCTAATAAAAAAAAATTAATTCACTTGCCATTCAAAGCTATGAAGAATAGACATAAATTTTTTTATTAAATATTAAACGTTCATGCACCAAAAAACTTATTTCTGCAATAATTTATCTACTCATTTGACATTAAAGAATATTTAGGTAAATTTTAGTTAACTTATTTAACATTATTTTATTTGTTTAATTTTGCGAAGATTAAATTTAATTTCTTCATTGAAAACTTATGTCAATCGTATAATTATTGTACTATAACTATTATGTAAAATAAAAAAAAAACGTATGGATTAAAAATTAATTTTTCTATAGCATTTTTTATTTGTCAATTTTTTTCAAAATACTTTAAAAAATTGAAAAACTATGTATTGATCTTTTTATTTTTTTTAATCTCAAACTTTCCTTGTATAAACTATTATCGTTTGAATTACAGAAAAAATATAACGTATTAATACACATTAAGGTTAAATAAACTGATGCTATCCACAAAAAAAATATACCTCAGCATATTTATAAAGCTATATGACTAAAGTTTTTCAGAATATCAAATAATTCAAACAACAACAATATTAATTTTTTAAAGTCAATAAATTTCACTCAGTTGAAGTTTTTTTATTTTAGAGTTGTAATGAATCATTACCTAAATAGAAGTAGTTTAGAAATAGGAATTTATCAATTACAATTAAAACCTTAAAACCGTTTGGATAAATCGTAATGTGAAAATTTCAAACAATAATGTATTAGGTGAAAGAACACTAATTCAAAGTTAAGACCGGACTCTGACAGGGAGATGCATTATCTCAAGTGCTCTTTAATATAGCACTGGAAATGATAGTAAAGAAAACGAAGAACAAGTTTGATGGGTTAAACATAATGGATAACATAAGACAATGTGGTATTTTAGCGTATGCAGATGATATTATCATATTAGGATCAATAAATAAGATGTAATGTAATAAACCAAAAAGAAAAAAAAAGAATAAAATTTAATTTTAAATGGCTTATTATGGTTGGAATTTAGAATTATAAGATAAGATGAAGGTGGTGAAATAGGCGGTAGGTATTGGGGACGAATGGTAATAAAAATTATTAAATAAGAAGGTAAATGGCGGAGTAACACATGTTTAAATGTGGCAAGATATGTAAGGGTGCAAAGGATATAATGATACGAATAAAGAAGAATTCAGAGGGGTGAATAAACGGAGTTTAAATACATGAGGGTAATGATCAAATAAATAAAAATTTACACAAACGTTGTGACAAAAATATTGAACTGATCTCGGGGTTGAACACTATTGAATAAATGAAGTCAATTATCCTACCAAACTTTATTACCTATCTTAATGGTTTATTACGCAATAGAGTATTTATAATTTGAAAGCGAGAATTTAAATTTGTACTTACCTTGTATCCCACGTAGTGTAATGCTTATTTTAGACAATCCAATGTTGATTATGAGTTTACACTGTATTTCACACGTTGTACACTTTGAGTTCGACAGTAAATATGACCGTTTGAGAATAAAGCGTTTAATTGTAAATAATACGAAACCGTTACACAAAATCTATGACTGTATTATTATATACAAGAGATTCTGTACACTCTATATTTTTATAATTATAATCAAATAATGTATCTTTAGTTGACTTTGTAGAATGAGTATATTTTTTGAGATTATATTTTATTGAGAGATCGACACCAATATTTCTTAAATTTTCCTCTGGCCTGGCCAAAACAAGATTCAGAAATATTTATATCTATGTAAAAGATTTGTCAAGGCGGAATTGTGGTGGCCCAATGTGTCCCGGTGCTAAATTAAAGCACCTTGAAAGGATGCGGCACAATAATCACCAAGACAAAAATTAAACACTAAAAACATATATTTGTAAGTTTCTCTGTGCTGTCTGCCGGCGCGATGTTTGTTAAGACAAAGACATTAAACCACAGAAGATTAGCTACCCAATACACATAGGCTTACAAATATATTCTAACCTAACACCTAACTTTAAAAATATTTAATTGCAACCTTTACTCTGTCTGCCGGCGCGATGTTCGTTAGAACAAAGACATTAAACCACAGAAGATTAGCTACCCAGTAAGTATAGAGTTGCAATACACTTAGTCATATAATAAATATTTATCATTAACTGAGAAAATTAGAGTTGATTCGGTTTTATTATATAAAAAAAAATGTTTTATTTTAAAATATTAATTGACATTTATTTCCATGGTAAAATAAAAATAAAATATTATTATATAATGAACAAATTAAATTAAATTAAAAGATTCACCAAAACAAAATTCACTTTAAAATCTCTAAGTGTCATTTAGTTTTAAAGAAAAATATTCTAAGTCCAAATAAATTAAAAAAACGACTAAGTCCCAGAGAGTAGAATCTTGAGTAGAGTGTCGCAGATTTTGTATAATTTAAAATAGCCAAAAGAACTGTTTTTAATAGGAAAAAATGGGTTTTTATAGTAGACTAGGGTCGTGTAGCGATCCCTAGTGTGATCTTAGAAACTGTAGATCTCAATTAATAGTTGAATGTGATTGGCTGGACTTAGTTGAGAACCCTCACATGGGCGTGACTTTGAATCTGTACGATAATCAGATTTAATTGACTACTTTATTGATTATTTTAAGTCTTAGATAAGGGAACCCTGTTTTGGTGATCTTGTGAATTCATAATATATGACATACATGTACATAATATAACATAATATAATATTTTAATATTATAAGTAATAATATAATATTACAGTAATAATGGACACAAAGGAGCTAATAAAAAATAGTAAAGACATCGGATTACAAATCAACAAATCAAAGACTTAATATACAGGGTGATTTTTTTATCACAACCCACTGAATTACTTGCAGAATAATAATAATTTAAACATTTTTTTTTTTATTATCTTTAGTTACACATTATTCTTGAATTTTTAACTATGTAATACTTTTTAAGTTCATCCCTTATGCCTTGGAAGGGGGTCAACTTTGTTTTTTTAAATGGTAACACATATTTTTAATTTAATAAAATGTTTGAGTTTTTAATTTAATAGTAAATGGCATTTGAATTTTTAATATAACTTTATTAGCTTATTAGATATAAACATTTAAAGTTTCAAAATTTTGAGTTAATATACATGTATAATACACATGGGATTGTAAATACAGGTAGCTAATTGGATTTTTATGACATTGCTGTCTCAGTCATGGATTGTTTATTATCAATTATGATTATCAATAGATATATTTTCTGTATTGTCAGTTAGTGTATTTATAAACTCATAACAATGTTTCTTACTACAATTGATAATAACAATGATGTGTACCTGCTAATATCGATGTTATAAAAAACCACTAACTGACAATACAGAAAATATATCTATTGATAATCATAATTGATAATAAACAATCCATGACTGAGACAGCAATGTCATAAAAATCCAATTAGCTACCTGTATTTACAATCCCATGTGTATTATACATGTATATTAACTCAAAATTTTGAAACTTTAAATGTTTATATCTAATAAGNATACATGTATATTAATTCAAAAATTTGAAACTTTAAATGATTATATCTAATAAGTGTAATAAACAAAAAGAGACTCAGGAGAAACGAGAGAGTGTAGGTAGAGAAGGAATGTAATAAATAAAAATGGCTATAATAAGGTGGCGAAGGAATGTTGTTAAATGTGTTTGGGGTTCGGGGTGTGAAAGAGAAGAAATGTAAAGAAATGTAACACAGGTGGCTAATAAGGAAATAATAATCGTAGCGGGCGTAGTGTAAAAAGGATGGGCACCAATGGAAGGTAAAAGTGGCTATAGATACCCGGCAGTGACTACAATAAAATGAAATAGAAAGGGATCTCGGGGTATGTATGCTTGTGTAAAAACGTCTAATATATGAATAAGATGGAATTACAAAGAAGGGTCACTACCTAGCTCCTGCACAGAAACGCGCACACCAATTTCCGGCGACTCACAAATATCGTGTTTTTATAAAAATATTTTAATTTACTCTCAATGACCTATCTTGTTCTAATTGTTTATTACTAAAATGTTCTTCAGTAAAGGATCTATTATAAGCTTATTGTATAAACAAATGTTTCACTTACCTCTGACTATCCTGATATTCTCTTGAGATGAATGATGTTGTTGATGTAACAATTATCGATGTATACGTTTACGCATTAATGTACGCAATTATGTTTATACGGTTTATATTATTACTAACTCGCGTGTAACTACTTTTCTAGTACAATTCTATATTAAATCTACCCAAGGTGAAATCTAAGTTTGTTATAACTCTGTCTTTTTGCAAAAACCTTTTGTATATTTATGTAGTATAGTTCTTAACCTTGTATATGATGTTTTACGTTAATATATTTATTATTTAATAATTTATAAAGCAAATGAATAACTTCTAAGCAACATAACTGTCCTGTGCAACAAAACTATTTCCAAGTGGCCTACGTCTTTTCAGTCGTCCAAATGGTGATCTAGGGTAGATGCGAGCTCAATTTCAGTTCTTTGCACAATAGATTATACTAGTGTCCTACACTCCGATCACCGGCACTGTGGCATAGATCAGACTAGCTGGTCGATAAGTGGAGAGACACTTTGAATAAATCTTATGGTTAACTAAAATTCTAATTATGATATTATTGTACTATTACCCTGTCCAGCCAGGTTGTGGCCCTTCAATAAGTAGTAAATACAATTCAATCAAATTAATTACCTCAGAGTATGTTTATATATATATGAATATAAATGTAAATAAAAAGAAATAAATAAACACCAATATTTTATATGTGTCAGAATATTTATATCACCAAAAGTATTCGACCGAAAATAAGATGTATAATATTTTTCAGTAATTACGAAAGAGGGTAAAAATTATGTAGATTTCATATAGAATTGTTACTAGAATGAAACATAAACTCACGCACATTCACTTTTTGTATCTTAGTTGAGTATTGCAGAGAGCCGTAGAGATGTATAGAATGGCAAAGCGTCCCAGTATTCGCTAGAGGGATGTTCAGAGCAACCACAGTAAGAGAGCCAAGTGCAAAGGAACCACCCGAATTTGGGGGAAATTGGCCTTTTTATAGCCTGCAAAAACTGGTTTAGCGATCTCTGGTGAGATTCTTGAAATATTTTTGCTGTATTTGATTGGTTAATGTGATAGAATCTTTTACGTGGGCGTTTTATGGAATGCGTAAGAGGGAGATTAAATCTTGTGTAAGGGTATTATTTTATTATTCATCTTATCCACGGGGAAACACTGATTTGGTGATATATTTTATTAAATATAAGTATTAATTATTACATGTATTAAAGTGTGATACTACATAAGCTAATAAAGTTATATTAAAAATTCAAACGCCATTTACTATAAAATTAAAAACTAAAACATTTTATTAAATTAAAAATATATGTAACCATTTAAAAAAACAAAGTTGACCCCCTTCCAAGGCATAAGGGATGAACCTAAAAAGTATTACATAGTTAAAAATTCAAGAATAATGTGTAACTAAAGATAATGAAAAAATGTGATTTTTTAACATAAAAATTTTATATTTTATAAGCTAGTAAAATATGTATGTTTCCTTTAAAAAAAATAAAGTTGAAAACCCTATAAGACATAAGAAAAAACATAAAAATAATTTTGTAACAGATAAATTAAGATACGTTTGTAACTAACAAAAGCGAAAAAAACCATTCATATAAAAATTAATATATTAAGAGAAATTAAATGAGTAATGTTAAAAGAATCAACATATATACTTATTGATAGCATTTCAAAAAAATATATAAATTGTATATGTATAACATCTGTTTAAAAACCTGAACATAAAATATGTTTTCTTGTCAAAATATGTTAACGACAAAAATGTACGTGGCATAATTATCTAGTATATAGTTCAGTTTTTATACTTAGAGAATCATATCCTGTTCATTACATTTTTAAGATTTTCTTTAATTAAAACATAATTTAAAGTAATTAAAAAAAAATTTTAATTATTAAAAAATGGTAAGTATGTCCCCAGACAAAGATTTTGAATGTCCATATAAATACAATTTTTATAAGTTTAATATTAATTAATAATAATATATAGTGATGTGGAAATATCTAACTAATTAATCGACACAAAGTTCTAAAAAACTGTTATATACAGGTAAACCACGATGTTTTTTAAATCTAATACATTTTGATCTACCAAAAAATTTGTATTACTTTATTTCATAATTTATGCATTGTTAGTGTACGTTAAAATTATATTTATTATTATTTATTTTGAATAATAAAACTAATTTTTTATTATAAACTAGATTTCACCTAGCTGGGACTCCGTGCCAGACCAGTATCTTACAAGCCTCGCGCAACGCATGCGCGTTAGGCCCTTCGGGCTATCTTTTTAAATAGGTCCCTAATTCTAGTAGAGTTCGGTTACGCATTGTACGACGTGTGTTGTGTATAGGAAGTATAACTACAAAAGCAGATTACCAGAACATTATTCCCACTTGTAAATTAAATAATAAATAATAATCTACTAATTATAATTAGTAGATAATAATAATTATTATTCCAAGGAACAGATAGACAAAAGAAATCTTAATTATCACTAAAAACAACCTTTAATGTTGTGTTATTATATTACTACCAACACTATATTTTATTTTAATTTAATAATATTTTATTATAATATAATTTAATATTAATATTTAGTTATATTTGAAAATCACACATACTAATATAAAATTTAAACGAAATTGAGATGCGCATAACAAAATCATATCCTATTCAAAAATATGCGCGTACACTAAAAAAAAAAAATCCTCATAATTCCGTGAAAAATGAATAGATTTCAACAAAACTTTCATGGTATCTTATGTTTTTGAGTAATTTTTCCAGCATTGGCTAATTTTTCAATGTTTTATTATGTAGTAAGATTTTAGAATTGTTTTTTTTAGTATTTTGTTTATTGAAGTGCATATATAACGCGGATTGATACTGTTCGAACTGATATACATTTTTAATGCATACTACATCAATGGAACAGAATTACGTTAAGTATTAAAATACTTATAACTTCACGAGTACTCATTTTAATGTTTTTATAAAATTATTCAAAAATTTGATGGTTTGAATTAATGGTTAGATGTATTACAATAAATGGGTAGATCAAAAATTAATAGATTTGTCAAAACATTGTGGACTGCATTGTGTATACTTATCATTCAAATTTTAAAAGTATGACTGATAAAACTTATCAGCATCTATGCATAAAAAAAGCTTTTAAATATTTTTTCAGAAAACAGTGTCATTAATAGCACAATTAGTACAATTAGCAGGTAATATAAAACACGTTTTTTGATTAATTTAAAAATTTTTTAAGAATAACTTATATAAATTAAATATTATTTATTCAGTGTTAGTATTAATATTGTTTGTTAATATTAAGAAAATCAATATCTCTTTTCAAAGTTTACGATCTTTAAATTTGCCCATTGGTTAATAATTCAATAACACATTTTCTTCACTAAAAGTAAAAGTAAACGATACGGTTGATTTGTTAAACAAATTATAATTATTATTGATATTTTTATTAGGAGTTTTTTCAAGTTCTAGTAAGTTATAGTTATAAATAAAATTTTCTTGTTGTAAGTATACTCAACTTTTTACAATGCTATCTTACTTAATACTAAGATTGTTACTTAAAGAACATTCAATTATTTAAAAATCTATAGTAAATTGGATTTTAATTTCGATGCGAATCTGAGAATTTTTAATTTAAATTAATTTTACTATGTTTTTACTATAAAATGTTTTTTTTTATGTTTTTGCCACTTTTTTCAACACTCACCGAATGATATTTTTCAACGATACGAAAAATATTATAAACCATATCTAGTTGAAGATAGTGCCCTTAGAAATTGAAAAAAATTCCCTCGTTCTTTGAAAATCTCCCAAAAAATTAAAATGTTTAAAATCAGAAAATTTTGAACATTTTTTTTCTTAAAACTTTTATAACTTTTAGAAAAATAAACGTATCAAAATATATTAATTTTATATAGAAAATTCAGGTATTATCTTATCATTTGTATAATTTATTTGAAAATCTGATCATTTATTGCTGCCCACAAGGAGAATTCAAAATAAAACAATTTTTACAAAATTTCATGTTTTCAACTTTTGCAATTGTTTGGCAAATACTTATCACTATCAGATATCATTTATACTTGTTACAACTAGTATACGCCTATACTGTGCCACGACCCCAATGTGCTACCGTTTTTATTTAGTATGAATATTTCTTGTGGAAAAAAATTCTGTTTCAGATATTTTATAAATAGTAATTAATTTTATTATTACACAGGTGATACTTTAACTTCAAGTAAATACTAAATAAGATTAATAATTTTTTGTTTAAACCTTAATTTTAATTTTACTACTTGATTATTCAAATTACATTTATTTTATCTTTCATGCCTTACATAAATTCAGACGAAAGGAAATTTATAGAAGCTCAATAATTCAATATACGTCTAACTTGTCTATTTTTCTCAAAAACATTATAATAAATCGATAACAAATTTAAGACATATACTTACAAACATATTATTAAATAAATAAGGTATGTAATGCGATTGGATTCGTCCAGGTATATATTCATGACACTCGCGTGAAACTTGTTAAAATAATTGTAACTTAATAACTATTTCTCATGAAATTATGGACTATCCATCAAAAATATCAATAAAAAAAGGACTGAAAAGTGACTATTTTGAAAATAAAACTAAATTTTTTTTTTTTTTTTGTAATAAATAATAAAAAAATGCTTTGTGAGTTGGTTGTTATTAGAACGCAATATGTATATTTTTAGTTTCAGCAATATCATAATTGTATCATGAGGTATAAGCGTTGTCGTTTAGTTTTGAGACATTCTATATGGTCACTTGGTATAACACTTTATCAATATTTCACAAGTTGATTTATCCAAAATTTTTTGATAAAAATCAGTTCTAAAAGTCTTATCATGAAGATGGCTTTTATATTTTTAAAATAAACATATTGTGATGGTGTCCGTTACCATTATTGTGAGAATTATTTTAATAAAATACAGACAGCACATCCGCTTCTTGAGACTGATGAATTAACAAATAGTATTGATTGCCAAATTGGCAATAGTTCTAATTATTATAAAAACCCAATAGACCTGATCATCGTGGTCAGTCGACTCCAGTGCCTTGTGTCATTCATCAATCTCAGTACTCGGTTGTCGCTGTCCGACTTACTGCTTAAAGTGAAGTCTTTGTTTATTCCTTTTTAAACCTATCTATTCTCTTCCACAACATTTCAGAGTACTTGTGTCTTGCACTTCGTCTGCACCTCCTACTTCATTATCTTCTCCCATACCCAAAGTATTTATGTCTTGCACTTCGTCTGTACCTCATACCTAGGTGTCACCCTTATTCCCTTTCTATAACAACAGCCTTTTGACACCCACAGCTAATCCGGAGTGTCAACCGAGCACGGTGATTGCTGTACAACAACACGTACGTGAATACCTAGACAGCAGGCACCACATCCTCATAGTCATCTTCGCATCACAATTACAATTACACCATTTTACATTTCTTTTCTTTTATTGTGTTACGACAATTTAAACTACTAGTAAAATCATTAAAAATATATTTCATCACTATTATAAAATGCTACAACGAATTTAGAAAATGTACAATTTCAAGCAAATCTCTTTAACATAAAAAAATAATTAATACTTTATTTTACAGAAGAAGAATTTTTTTTCTATATTTTTTATAAAAAAGAGTTTTTTCTATAAATATATTTATCACTATTTTAAAATGGTACAACGAGTTTTAAAATTATTTTTTATTAAATAATAATAAAATTATTTAGCAAAAATATGGCATGCAACATTTTAAGTAAATCTCATAAAAATAAATAATTATAATTACATTATTTACAGCAGGAGAAAGAGAAGGTAAATATTTTTTTTCAATAATTTTTTTTAAAAATACATATTTTTAAATGTTTACATTTTTATGCTTAATAAATGCTATAAAAGTTATTAAAATTACAGTATATTATTCACCATGGGACTTTAGTGACGGTATGTTCATTATTTTATAAAAATAAAACAAAAAAATACAAAAAAAAAAAAATAATTATGCAAAAATTGGTGACGATTGTTCAACTCTAAGGCGGCCCCAAGAGGGTTAAAAATAATACCCTAAGGGTACTGTTGAGGCCAGGGGTACTAAATATTATAGTGCGTACCCGAACCGGCTAATTGCACCAATACCGATCAGGCTGCGTAGTGTGGTTTATGTAAATAGAATCACTTGAGGTGGGAGGGGTCGCCTGCGCAGCAACCAGTGATCTATGTAGTGACAGATGTGTTAGTGTGTAATTGTTTTGTGTGTACTTAATTAATTAAATAAATAAATATCTCAATAAAAAAAAACTTTATAATAATTAATAATAACATTTTCAATTATTAATGAATGTTAATTTCAATAAGAATAAACAATAATAATAAATGATAACTTCAATAATAATAAACAATAATTAATAAATGATGATTTTAATACTCACATAATTGCAGAGATGCTAACTTAATCCTAAAATAATTTTACATGTAACACAAAAATATCTGACAACAATAATATTTACAAAAGGTGGTAACAAGTTCAAAGTTTACATCACAGCAAAATGGTTGTATCAGAGTTGACTAGAATAGGACAGAAAGACTTTTGATTTGACAACAAAAGGGAAAACTATTAGAGTTTTCAATTGTAGATATAATTACAAAATAAAACTATTAGAGTCTTATAATTTGTATAAATCAAAAAGACAAAATAAAACTATTAGAGTTTTTTCTATACATGCCCAAAAATGTTCTATGAACAATTCATTTTATTAAAAAAAAAGAACAAAAACTATTTAAGTATAACTTAGTATGAACAAAACTATTTGAGTTTTATGAGTGAAAAACAAAAAAAAATGTAACTTTGTCTACGATACGATAGTAATAATATTGTGTGGTTATGTGTTGTGTTTGGTGTGTAGTGTGTGAACAGCTGATCGGCCGGTAGTAGCGATATCCACTACTACTTGAGTAGTATGGAGTAGTCGCGTGATAATGATTAAACCGGTCCGAGTACACACTTTTAAGTTAACAACTGAAATGTTGTTAACAGGTACTTTTATAGGTTTTTTGTCTATCTTAAAAACATTAAGTTTTATGAAAAAGTTTATATAAATTTCTTTGTAGATATAATATTTTTTTATAATAAATATGTCTACAAAAATTTTCGAAAAATTGTTATTTAGCCTAACAAAAAAATGAAAATACAAATGTTCTATTTATACCGTTGAAATGTTTAACTATATTTATTTTATAAACCGTCCATATAAAATCCACGACAGAAAAAAAATATTCACACAAAAGTTGTTTTAAATTAAATTTTCTATATATTTTTTGTTTAACATTTTTTTCTACCATTTTCTATTCACAAAGTACATTGAATAATTTGTAAAATTATAGTAAACAAATTTTAAATAAAAAACGTATTCTTTAAATAAAATTTAATCTTTAATTATTTTTAATTTTTCTAAAACAACAATATCTTCCATTTCAATAATTTTTCTTATTTATATTTTGCTAAGACTCTTGAAATTTATTGAATATAGGAACATCTGGTGCAGATTGTTACATAACTGGTCAGACTGTTATCATTGTTGATAATATATACTTTTGTGTCTCGTGTATCTCATATACACTGTCTTATGTATAACTATTATTAATTGTAATATCATGTCTAATTAACATAATATAATTATCTTTTCATCTGTTCACATCTTATTATAGTTTAATTAAACAATAATATAACATGGTGTCAGGTGTTATCGAACTTTAAATATTTTGGTAACAAGTCATACAATGTCAAAAAGTCGTAAAGTCACTTTAGAAGAAGAAAAAGAAGAAATGTCTACTGGTTTAACTGGGAATATTCAACCACTATCTTTAGATGGTAATTTATCATTAAATTGGTCCGAATGGATACAAGAGTTTAATATATATTTGTCAGCTACTGGCTATGATTCTCTTAGCGAGCAGAGAAAAGTATCTATTTTTCTACACTTTATTGGAAAACAGTCACTTAAAATATTCAATTCATTTAATATTGATATTAATAAAGCAAAATTAGAAGAAGTTATAATTTTATTCTCTAATTACTTCATTCCTAAAAAGAATGTCACCATTGAGCGACATAAATTTTTTACTCGCTTACAATCAGTTGATGAAAGTATTAGTGAATATGTTGCTGATTTAAAAAACAGAAGCATGTCATGTGAATTTGATAATCTTCGAGAAAGTCTAATTAAAGATGTGTTGATTTTTGGTCTGCATAATAAATGGCAACAAATAAAACAAAATTTATTGAAAGAAGATGGATTAACATTAGACAGAGCAATGGAAATTTGTACTTCAATAGAATTATCAAAACAGCATATGGAAGATTTGGTTGTTGGTTCAAAAGAGGAGNCAGATGATGAATTAAATTTGATTTCAATAACACTTATTAGTATAATTTTCAAAAATATGATGTCTACATTGTAAATACAAAATTTCACGTCCCAACATTTGCTCCAATAATATGCAGGCATGTTTTTATTCTATCTGTATTAGAAGTTATTGTATCACAACATAATGATTTTATTTTTTCAGTTAAACCCCATTTTTCAATTGCTGCAATGACGGCTGCGCTTGATATTCCCTTGAACCAGAAGAAATTTTAGGCATATTGAGTAGTTGTTCTATTTTATTATATGACAAAATTATTGGTAACCTTTCAACTAGTTGTTTTCCTGATAATGGAGGAAGAAGTTTTCCATCCCAACGAATGCATTGTGCATGGACCTATTTGAGATACATCAAAATGACTGGATATTTATTCAATTCTATTTTCACGAAAACGTTTTCGAAAATTATTAATTCAGGTCTTATTTATAATTAATTCAGATGTATCGAGACCAAATGATTCTGCAGTTGTCATTGATATATGAACAACGTCTCTATCGCTAATTTTGCACCTATTAAATGCAGCGCCCAGTTTATCAGTTAAAATATTCTTTTTACCTCTATGCTGGGGAATACTAATTTTTTCAATTAATTCTTCAGTCACCTTAAACTTACTAGAACCGTTTGAAGATGAAAACAACATTCCTGAGTTAACGACATGATCTGCAATAATAGACATGTAAACTTACTGCTTTGAATATATTTTAAGACATTTTTATAATTACCCAACATTTCAATTTCATCAAATGCTCTTCTTTTTCTTTGGACTATATCTATATTTTTCGTTTGTTGATTTATTTCATATTTTTCATTGAATTTATCGACACCTAACATAGAACCTGACATTCCCTTTTCAATATCAAGTATAAAATTTGATAAACAATTTTTATTATCTTCTTTTTCAGGAAAAGGTTTATTCAAGAGTTGTTCTTAGATAATGTTCGTTTTTACGGCAGAGCAGTTTTTCTTTTTCTTTCTTTTTTTTTTTTGGGGGGGGGGGGGGG
>NW_026099573.1:27322145-27340118 GCF_025091365.1 Daktulosphaira vitifoliae
CTTTTTTTTTTTTGGGGGGGGGGGGGGTGATTAAAAATTCACACCTTGAGTTAAATATTTTACTCTCTTATAGCACGTGTATAGATAAATCTTGACCAAATTTTCTTAAATATATTAATGATGTTTTTTAAAAAACATTAAGTGGTGAGAAGCCCGTATTTCGAAAAAAATATTTTAATCTACATCTAAGGCCACACTATTGGACATTAAAAAATAAGGTTATAGTTTTCATGAATAATGTGTTTTTAAATTTTTTCAATGCCTGTTTCACAGTACTTTATATTTTTTGTTTTTCTGTATTGTGTGTACAGAAATAAATCAAAAGATTTTCGAACGTGACGCCACATACAAGTGTCTATGTGAACAGTGTAGATTTACCTTATTTTTGATAAGTGTTGTTTTTATAATTCAATAATTATTAATACATTATTTTACAGAAGATGAATTAGAAAGTGAGTGTGTTTTTTTTTCAATATATTTTTTTAAATAAATGCATAATGAATTTTACATTTTACTTTTTCTCTACTTAATGTTATGAAAATTATGACAATTACAGTATATTATTCACCATGGAATGATAGTGACGGTATGTCTATTATTTTATCTATTATTCTTTATATTATTAAAAAAATATTTAATATCATAATATTTAAAAACAAAAAATTGACATATCCATTAAAATATAATATCACTGAACGTAATACTATTAATAATGTAAAACAGTATTTATTATAACATATATATATATTTTCAAATATTTTTCAACTTTATAAATATTAAAGCTAAAAATTTAGTAACGCTAAAGTTTAAACGAATAAATTTAATGTTGTTTTAATGTCATAAAATTTTATAAAACATTTTATTATGTTTAAATATTCAAAAACGTAAAGTTCAATTTCAAGAAAATCTATTATCTATTTAGACGGTAAACAGAAATACATTTTAAATATGATTCTTACTTATTAACAATTATTAATTATAAAATTATAATATCCTATTGACCAATATTATGTTAAGTTGGCATTAAGGCTCGTGATAAAGTATCTTTACTTAATTATAATTTATAACTAATTTGTTCGTATTTTCAGATGATGAGGAAGTTAGTAAGTAAATATGTAATATTTACTATAATACTTTTAATTCTATTTAATATTTGATAATTAACTATTCAAGTTAATTTTTACTTGTGTTTCCATTTAAAATTCTATTATGTTTCTTTTAATATTATATAGGAATGGTTTTTTTCTGAGTGTTAATTCAAATTTTACTTAATTTAAGTTTTTTTAGTTGTGTATTTAATTTCAAAAATACTTTTTCTAGGTTATTTTTACAGAACTAATCAAAATTATACCAATATCATTAAGGATTTTGAAATAGACCTCGAAACCAATATTATCGTTAATATAACTTATTATTCAGATGATTTTTTTAGCCAGAATATTTTCTTTATAAAGAAAAATTAAAAAAAAATTTAACAGAAAAAGTTGGATATTTCTAAGAGAATTTTTTCTATTTTATATAAAAAATAGAATTTCATACGAGACAAATTTTTTATTTGCTCTATGAGTTATTATGGATTGAAACATGGTTTCTAAAAACCTGTTAAACCTGATTTTTTTAAAACAAAACTGGAATACCACATTTGTACCTAGTTTTTTAAATTAAAACCGATGATTTATCAAAATCGAGTTTTAAAACCAAAACAGAAACCGGTCATATTTTTAAACAGGTTTTGAAACCGATACTCAAACTTTAAAAAAAACCGCAAACAAATCTAACAATTTCAGTCACTGGTTATTCTTCGTATATTTATTTACATTTACTTGACTAAACTAAATTATATTTGTAAATGTATGTGTAACTTACTCACTTAAAATGTATTATCAGACTAAATATTAATTAATAATCATTGATTATTATTTTTTAGGCATAGAAAATCGTAAGTTATTTTAATATAAAACATTGTTTATAAATCTTATAACTTATATTTTATAAATATTATTTATATTTAACATGCTAATTTTTATTAGAAATATAACTTTTATGATGTAAATAAGTTATATGTTATGTACATTTTTCTTTAAATTAAATTCTCACAAATTGTTCTCTAATTTTACAAATAATTAAAAATTTTGTTTTTTATATCTCTTACGTGTTACTATCGTGCTACATATTACTATTGCTCATAGTTTATTGTAAACACCTTCTCAATACAGAAAAAAAATTCATCATATCTCGTTGTCAGCTAGTATAAAAATGATAAGACTTTAATAAGTTTACAATTACACTGAATAGGTATATATTTTATATATATCTCCATTTTTTTTATCTTTGTCCTCTAGTACTATATCATGTCTAAAATTACGTTAATTGAAGATTAATTGTTTTTACAATTTTTTATTTAATAAATGAGTTTTAATATGACTTAAAACCTAATGAACATAAATTTATGTAATTATAATAAAATCAATAGTGTGTACAAAATGACATTACCTTTAATATTTATTTTTAACATAACTCATGTATCTATTTATTTTTTTCATAGTTAATAAATTAATTAACTTTAATTTATGTTCATTACATTTTAAGTAATTCAATATAAGGTATTATTTGAACCCCAATGTTTAGTATTATTATTTTTTTCAGAGTGTAGAATATGTTTAGGTGCTCTGGCTGAAGAAACATATACTTTAAAATGTTGCAACACTAAGTATTGTAAAAAATGTATTATTCGTTGGCTAAAAACAGGTGTTGATAACTGTCTTTTATGCACCAAAAAACTATCCCCTTGTAAGTTTATTTTTTAACTAAAATAATACAAAAAATGTAAACTTCATTTATTGTTCAACTAGGCGTATTTATTTGGTATAACAGATAATCAGAGGCATTATGAGAGATGTTTATTGAAACCATTATATATAAGCATTATTAAAAATTATAAGCAATAGTTAAATTTATAATAAATATAGTATTAATAATTAATACCTTATTCAGCTCTTCAAACATATATGACACGTTTTCGAATGTCTTAACTAAATGTGACTTCATTGACTACACAAAGTCTACCAATGTGTAGTGAACGATTAGCTATAAAATTCCATATAATTTCAGCTTCAATTAAAAAGTTCTGAAGTTCCTTTTGATGTTTTATTGATTAAAACAATTTTTTTTAATTCGCTCACAACTTACAACTCACCCCACAAAAATTGTCTAGATATGATTAATATGGTATATTGGTCATAAGGCTTCTTTGATCACAAACTCTTCTTAATGCATTTAAAAATATGCGTAGTAAAATTACTAACAATTTCAGTATAGACTGCTCAAGATACGAGTCATACCATATGCTGGTTTCACATGTTCTGAGGTTAAATTGCCTACAAATCGTTAATAACTCGAGAAACAATTTCCCGTACACTTATAATACTTTATCTCTATTACAACTGTTACTTTGGTGAATACTAATCTAATTGGTAGATCCCGAGAAATTTTTAAGAGTAGTGGTCTTCCGTCGCCTTCTACACTGGAACATGGTGTTTTTTCGCCACTGTAAAAGCGCACGTATCCGTTACCTCGGTGGTAGACGCCCATTAACATTAGAGTTTTGTCAACAACTAGTGTTACCACCACGTGACGTTAATAATAATTTTTACTTATTCAGAGACCATCGACTGTTCCTTTATCGTTATCTTAATGTTATGAAAAATGCATTGACAAGCCGTGCCCGTGCAAATCTATGTCTTATTTTTTCGTGTTAATACCACGGGTGGGAATTAATATCGTACTTAACCGATGATAAATAAGGAAGAATATTTAGTGAATTTTAATTTATGATGAAGGAAAACTGTAGTCTTTGGCTCACATAAGATAAATATATTTCAACATATCTAATGAATAATTAAATAAAGATCGACTAGAACAGATTTAACGTCATGAACATTAAGTAGTTAATAAATTTTATTAGATAATGTGAAAAAATTGAATCACTAAAACTGTCAATATTACAGTATATCTGTAATATCTGTGTAAGTTAATAACGTGTTACTTTAAGAAAACTGTACTTTAAAACAAATAACCGTTAAGATTAATTAATCCTAATTTATCACTTGTAGGTATAACTATAACATTTCAACAATGTTAATAGAACTATACTATATTAAACGATAATATTTATAATGTGCTGTTTACTTAACAAGCAAAAAACATAAAAAATACAATAAAAACCTTTTTTTTTTTTAAAATCTAACTAACTAACTAATGTGTACTCAACAGTTTTCTTTCTTAACTTATTTTTTTAACAACAGTACGCGTTTATAAAAATTACAAAGTCGGCCAGCAGACTGCTTGATAAACGGCTAATGCAGTCCAATGACCGTGGGATAAAAGGGAATGGACGGACACCCGAGTAAGCGCTCGTTATATTCAAGTTCGCGGGGCACCCAAACATTTGGTATTCGCTTAATTATGATTTTCTTGATTTTATTTTATAAAAAAAATTATTATAGCAGTAACGTAAAAATCTATGTTACCAAGAGTATACTTATTTGTTGTATTAATTTTGTTTTTAACAATAAATACAAAATAAAAGAAATCTGGATTTTTATTTGTTAAAAAAATACTGTAATATGGTTGCGGAAAATTTTTTTATTTATCTCTAAAACACTTAAAAAATATTGAATCCAATATAGAATACAATTTGTTTATAGTTTCTAATACATAAATAAAATATTTTTTTTTAATTTCTTAGTATGTTATGCATGTAAATCGGAAATTTTGGACGAAGGAAAAAATTACGTGACAACATGTTGTAAGAAAAGTTTATGTTACAATTGCTTTTTATATAATAATAAAGAAAAATTTAATTTACGTTGTCCTTTTTGCAAAATACGTAGAGAAAAAGGTAATCATTTTTTGGATTAAACTTTATTAGATTTCAATTTTATTTTAAAATAGTAATGGTTATGATATGTTGAAAAAATTTTTAATAGATATTATTAAATTAATAGTAGTCAAAATAAAATTTGACTAATCAAAAACCAGTTTTCTATTATTACTTTTTGAGATATTAGAATTTGAAGATTTAGTAAATGTGAGCAGTGGAGTATTGTTTAGCAACGTTATATTTTTACCATAACACACAAATATGAATAATTCTACTACCTCCTACTTCTACTTTAATTAATTTTTTTTCATGAAAAATGGGAGGGAGTATACTCAATAAATCACACTATTAAAATGTAATTTTGAATAAATATGACAATTTCTTTCAAAAAAATATTTTAGATTATGATCTAAGCGTTTTATGACAGTGATTTTAATCATTGCTATCAATTAATTATTATCTAAAACAATACGTCAACTCCAATTTTCTGCATCCATCATGTACTTACTCATTTAGATTGGATGCGAAGCTGAGAAGGTATTAATTATACTATGATATGTTTTTTTTGTGACTGTTACCAGTTCTCGCCAGACCAATTTCTTTCAATGATTTTATATATATTTTAAATTAAAGCTTATGTAATATACTTTATTATGGAAAAAAAAATTTCGAACTTTATGTTGACTTCATGGTGAAAATAGCTACCCATGCTATTTTTGATTTTGTATTATATTTTATTTTAAAATACCATACAAAGTTTTTGAGTTAGATAAATAATTTTAACTAATTTGATTTTTATCTCATTTAGATTCAATAACTTTAATGAATATCAAGGATCCCATCACCGTAGTCTCCCTTTGTTTGAAGAAATTTCTTACTTATATTGGAGTTCTTTTACTATGTGATTTTTTTTATGTCTCTCATTTATTTTCTTAGCTCTTACTTGACCAACTTTTTTAATGATACATTAAATGATCACAACTATTATCTAGTTCAAGATATTATCCTCAAATATTGAAATTATTTCCACTTTATCATTTAAAAAGTTACTTAGCTCACATTTTTCATATAGACAATTACAATTATTCATTTTTAATGTTTTTATAGTATTTATTGTCGAATTAAGTTTGATAGGTTTCAAGTACAAAATTAAATAATTGTACTTAGTAATATATTAATTTTTTAACTTTATTTGTGTGTGTTTCTAACAGTCTATGATATTCCAAATTTTTTAGTAACATATATAAATCATAAATTTAAAAAATATGATTTTTAGTTTAACCTGAATTTAAAAAAAAATTTGACAATTATAATTATTTTATAATACGCTTAATTGAGTAGATTTTTTTAACAACATTTGGATTGTTATTTTAGTTAAACTAATCATTAAAATTAATTAAGTTCTGAATATTTTAATTGTAGAATCTTTTTAAACACCAAAAATTACTTAGAAATGATTACTATGATTTCTATTTAAGTGATTTATTACAATAAAAATGCAATAGATTTTGAGCTTTTCTGATAAATTTACAGTAAATAGTAATTATATAATATCCTGACTCCATATTAAAATTAGAAATAATATTTATTTTACTCTCATAAAATTTTCTTTTAAATATGTAGATTTTTGATAGAAGATGTGTAATTGCTGATATGAAATTAGCACGAAAAATGGAATAATAAAAGTATCTTTTATTATCAGATGAAAATTTTTAGCAGACCATTTATTCATAGTTAATAACAAATTATTATTTAAAATATTCTGTCTCAAGCCCTTTAATTTTTATAAACGTTTGCCATAAAAGTTTAAAATACTTTATAATTTTTTATAAATTCTTCGAAAAAATTACAATACTAAATAATTAAATATAAATTTCATACTACGTTGAATTGCTTTAATAGATATTTATTCATAAATTATACTTATAAAGCAACTATTATTTAGGAATAATGATAGAAATAGGAGTTAATTTTGTTTTGAAAATAATCAACCACTTTCTTAAGATTAAAGATTATCTACAGATTTGCATCGAATATATTATATTATAATATTTAAATAGAAACCATAGGAATTTTTATTTTATTTGATATTATTTTTTCGAAATTCCGACCTATTATTTAGCCACAGGGGGAGGGGGAATTAAAATAGCAATTTTTTATATTTGAATTTAACACATAATATCACATAAAAGTAATTTTCAAAATGATATATTGGAATTTTTTGTTTTTTAGATTTGTCTTCATATCTCGTCTTAAACTTAGGTGTAGATCCACATAAAAATTTTTTTATTTGTAAAATGGAAAGTTAATACGAATTGAGTGTATAAAAATAGTAATGGTAATAGAAAATCAAGATAAAATTTCAAAAATTTTATTTTATTAAAACAACTGAACAAATAACCATTGTTTTTAAAACATAAAATAATGATTAAATCTAATATTTTCCAAAATATTACGTAACATATTTATTAAAAATAAATTTTTTGCAGCTATTATTTGTACAAAATTAAACCCTTATATTAATTTTGTATATGAACATATATTCATAATAATTTGATATAGATTACAATGGCTGGAAATATATGTATTTATAAATTTTATTTAAAGTTGTAAGTTTATTTTAAAAATATAAAAATAATGCTCTACTGGTTGATAATGTGTTCAGAATAACTTTAAAAAATGAGTAAATGATAATTCCTAGACCTATAAATTACCAACTAAATCATGAAAATTTTCAGGTAAACAATTTGATATCATTAAGTTGAAAACATTATGTAAGGAATGTAAAACAAAAAATGGAAAATATAGCTATTCTTCAATTTGTCCACACGTATTTTGCAAAGAATGCTTTGAAAAAAAAAAAAAAGAAAACGATCATTGTCCATATTGTAATCAACCACTCATAAAACGACAAGATAGCCGTAAGTGATATATCTTATACATGCACCTTGTCTCAAACCTAACTGAAAATATTTTTGGTATTATTATTACAATAACTTTTGGTACAATGTCGATTGTCTATGTTTCACTCCGAAGATATTCACTTATAACGGTGATCAGCATTAGCACTAGGGCACGGAGGATCAGTGAGCGAGGAGCGACAAGTCAGTCCACGGTCACCATGTCTTCAAACGAAACACTAGCGCCGGACAACTAGGTTATCCATACCGTTCGCCTCTGGTTTGCACCAACCTCGGACACCCTAGTAGGGTTCGCGGCACTATCCAAGCCACTTCGTATTATGATATACACAACCTCCAGTATATCTCTCCACTGGAAAAGGCTGGTAGGCGCCAAGGACAGGTCAAGTGACCCGTCTCTCTGATTTCCCTGAGACCATAAACCACAAAGTCACTCCTGTGACAGCCACCACAAATCTCATCATTGACCTGGCCATAAGGAAGAATTAAAAATTAAAATCTTTGCACAAAAATTGAACATTTTTCAACTTAAGTTTTAAAAATATTGTGAAAATATTCCAATCATCATACATGTGTTAAATTAAAACTTAATATATGTAATATAATTTAGTCCCGACGACTTAACGTCTATTTACAAGTGGCTTCCTTAGTTAAAATTCATGCCATTTTTGTGTTAAAATTTTCGATTTTATATTTTAAACTCTAAATTGCTACGACTTTATGAAAAATGTATGGATTAATACAAATATTTTATAAATACTTTATGTTAGGTCCTTTCATCGCACATATTTTTTTTTACATTAGATTATTTCCCTTTATACAATAAGGGGGAATCAAATCTTGAAATATAGATATAAAAAGTAAAATATTTTTAACTTAACTTTTGAAAATTTTTTGGAAATACTATGTCCTTAAGACATGTTAAATTAAAACTTATTGCGTACTATAAGTTAGAAAAAAATTTATTCAGTGGCTTATCTTTTATTTACAAATGCTTGCCGTAGTTATAAAACGTGTAATTTTTGTGTTACATTTTTTTTTAATATCTTTTAAGTTTTTACCATAATAATAAGATAACCGAATTTTATAAAAGTTACATGAATTTAAATTACATTGGATATAAATTTAAATTTATTTTGAATATTTTTCCACCTCGAAATTAAAAAAAACGACGTTGAATTTTTGAACTAACATAACTTATGTACCTCTTGGTGTTTAAATAATTATTCATAATGATATATTGCACATAATACATTCTCAGAAATTGATTATTGAAAAATCTAATTTATGACTTGAAGTCAGCATAAAAATTTGGTTTAATAAAGTATATATTGGTTTATAATCATTAAAAAATATTTTATTTTACTGATTTGATTTTACTATGTAATTCAGAAGAAAAACGAATTTTATACTCCTATTAATTTTGAGATATTTAATTAAAAAAAGTTTTTTTGGAATAGCAATTTTTTACAATAGTGTAATTTTGAGATATTAGTCTGAATTTCTAAAATTTTTAAGATTTTTTCCAATATTTAAGGCTTTTAAGTCCAACAAGATTAAAATCGTGTTCTTTTATCGTATTGGTCATTAAAATTGGTTAAGTGGAAGTTGAAAAAAATGAATGACAGACACAAAAAAGTACCATACCAAAAGTAGTGACCTTTCCCCAGATTTATACAATATTTTCACTTCAGACGTCATCCAAACTCAAAACACCTCCTTGGCTACCTACGTTGATGATACAGCCATTTTATCTTCCAATAAAGACCCAATCGCAGCTTATAATGCTCTTCAACTCCATCTCGACTATATAGATAAGTGGTCCACAAATTGGAAAATTAAAATCAATGCAGACAAATCAGTAAATGTTCCTTTCACTCTCAATAAAAAAAATATGTCTATTCTCTCCTTCCAAGGAGTTCCTATCCCTTCTTCGACTCAAGTCAAATATCTTTAAAATACTTCTACATCCAAATCCATTAATTGCTAACCAACATACAGTTACAATTTCGGACAACCTTCCTCGCCGTCTAAAAAGACGCTGATGCCGTGACCTTTTAAATTAATATTGTGATGGCTAAATAACCAATTCAAGTCAAAAGGGTCCCATCACTGGATAGCTTCCCTTTTTCCTGTTTTAAAGTCCAATATGTTATATTCTATTGTTCACCTATTTGCTTATTGTATCTTTTTTTATGTACAGATAGTAAATTTTATTATTTTATAAATAAAAAAAAAAAAATAGAAAATTATAACACTAAAATAGCATTTTTTTAACTACGGCAACCGTTTTTACGTAAAATGTAAGTAGTCAGGATAGTATTTTTTTAAATTTATAGTACGTAATATAAGCTTTAATTTGATATATAAGTAAAGGACAAAGTATTCCCGGAACATTTTCAAAATTTCAGTTGAAAAAGTTGAGTTTTGTAAAAAAGTTGCTTATTTTGAAACCCTTCTTGTAGGCAGGTAAAGGGTCAGATTTTCAAAAATATTATATCATATAAAAGGGAATTACTTAAAGTTACAATTTAAAAAATTTATTTTGGTTCGTTCATTTTTTAATAAAGTATGGCAATTTGTAAAAAAAAAAATTTTGAAATTTACTGATTTTAAAAATCGTAATTATTTTGGGAATTTTCAACATTTACGCGATATTATGGAAAATTTTTTAATTTTTGAGGGTAATGTCTATAACTAGATACAATTTTTGATCTTTTGACGTATCGTTGAAAGTAATTAGTTCTGTGAGCTAAGAAAAATTAGCGACAGGAATAAAAAAAAACGAATAGCAAAATTAATACTTAAAAATTGTTTTACTCCCATTCATTTATTTTCGTTGCTATTTTATTGTTATTATTATTTTATTGATCTTTTCTAGAGTGCAGTTGTTGTTTCGAGGCTACTTCTAATAAAACTGATACTTTTAAACATTGCAAATCCATATTTTGTAAATCGTGTATTCTAAGTTCACTAAAAATAAAAGGAAATACGGACTGTTTAATTTGTTCTAAAGATGTAATAACTAATGGTATTGTATTTGTAAACACACATAATATTAAGTTCAATCCTGATTCAGTACGATTCATTTTATTACATACATAATTTTTAGAATCGTCTTAACTTATGTGATACTAATGTATTCCATTTGTTCTACATATATTCCAAAACATATTGTTATACTAAACAAAATTTGGTTTATAAAATGTCTTTTTTTTAGTTTTTTAAATGAACATAATGTTTTTATGTCATATAGTTTATTGAGCAGTTATTAAATTGATTTAGTTTTATATAATACTTTTAAGAGGCGAACTTTTTCCAAAGAATAATAATATTTAGTTTTAAAAGGTAATTTATAAACATGACCTAATTAAGGAACCAAAATAAGTTCAAAGGAGGTCACATACTGTTTTTATTTATTGTAACAATTTTTTCAAAATTTTCTAAAAAAATAATTCAATACAGATGAACTACTTTACATGATGTATGCAGAATTGTCAAAAACTTAAATTATTCTGGTTCCTAGCCCTGTCTAATTATAACATAAAATTGACAAAATTAAATTTTTTTTTATTCCGTATGCTAGTTCATATTATAAAAAAAACTCAAGAATTATTGAAAATGTTAAAAAAATTAAAATTTTAACAAAAAATTAACATTTTAAATTTATGCATACAGGTACGCCCAACTTACATAGCAATATTTTGAACTTCAACTTCTCTAAACTTCCTAATACTATTAAAATAAACTATACCCTCGGTTATAAAACATTTGTCATGAGGATTTTTTCACTAGATTTCTTTTAAAATAATATCTAATTTTAAGAAAATTAGTTTCGGTATTTTTTTGTCTCATTTATTTTTCTATTTATTGGTTATTAATTATATTTTAATAAGTATAGAAATGTGACTGTGATTAAAATCACTATCATAATATACGCTTTGATGCAAATCTATAGATAGTGTTTAATTTTAAGGAGTTGGTGATATTAAATAATTTTCATCAGAGTCAAAAATATACTTTTATTATACAATTTTTCGTAGTAAATTTAAATAAGCAATTATATTTTTTCTATCATCAATAATTTTTCATTTTATTACTAATTAGTTAAAAACTATAGGTGATAGCTATAAAGAAAATAGCAAACCATATTTTGGTGATCTTGTAAATTCATATTTATGTGAAATACATGTACAAAAAAAAAAAACGTCACATTATAATATGCTAATATTATAGTTAAGCTTTCATGCACTAACCATTTATCTAAAATTAATTTACTATTTATAAATAAAATTCTAGCATGTAATTTTTAAAATTTATCTTATAGTTTAATTAATAATCTTAAAATATAATTTACATTATAATTTACAAAAAAATGAAATGATGTTTTCAAACTTTTTAGCATGTCGTTTATGTGATTCAGTAATTCCTGAAGATCATGGAAAAATTTATTTGACAAAATGTTGTAAAAAAAGATATTGCTTTTCATGTTTTGAGCAATATGCATTTTCACTGTATAGTGTTTGTCTATGTTGTGAGTTCTATCATGGACAAGGTATTATTCTAGTTCTTATCAATCTATTAAAAAAATTAATACTAATATTGTGAATTCATAAATAAATTTCCATAAGAATATATTCATTAACTAATCTACTTATTTCTTAAATATGTCAGATACTCGATTTAAAATAATAATGTTAAAAAAGAAATGTAAAAAATGCAATACCAACAAAGGAAAATATAGCCTTTACCCGATTTGTCCAGACTTGTATTGCAAGGATTGCATCAAAACAATAAACAGAGAAAACCACATTTGCAAACATTGAAAATACGATATTTCTATTATTATTTCTTTGTTTTTGAAAATGTGTGGAAATACTGAGAACTTACTTTAACTAACACATCGAAAAATCATAAAAACTATGTTATTATAATACTTACATTGAAATGTAATTAATTAAAAACTCTCTTATACATACTTGTATAAAAAATTTTATTTCATATGCGTTCTTTTTTTTAATAAATAAAATGATTTTTAAAATTTATTTATAAAATAAATGAAGCTATTAATAATTTTATATAAATAAGAAGAAGTTAATGCTTATGTTTGTGATGGCGTCATGTTACCTATGTAACCTATCATCATAGGCGTATATTTTATGCGTGTTTACAAAGACCTAGTGGCATTTACCATTAATTTATGTGATATTATAAATTATCACTGTTTTAAAAATGTATCTAACTGATAACCCATAACCAGTATTGTGTAATTTTGTACAATATCACATGATAACGTACAATAATATTGTGTATTGTGTAATATATTTCCAATCATGTTTGATTTCTTCAATATATTGTACAATATCCTTTAATATCTATACTAAACTTTCAATAACATTACGCAATATTAATTATTGTTCAATATTATTGATAGTGTAGGGGTCGCTTTAGTAAGGGGCATTTACTTTGACATCCAGATAAACTCTATTAAATGATGAATTCTGATGTTCTTTGTTGTCGTCATACATTAATTTGAGTCAAATAAATAAAACACTGATATGAAGGGTAACATAATAAATTTACATCTATGGTTTGAGTTAGTTATTTTAACAAATATAAAAGACTTATGTTTATAATTGACCAGGGTAACGTGTGATGGTGTCACGTTACCATTATTGTGAGAATTATTTTAATAAACACAGACAGAACATCCACTTCCTGAGACTGATGAATAAACAAATAATATCTATTGCAAAATTGGCAATAGTTTAAATTATTAAAAAAATCTAAAAGACCTGACCATCTTAGTCAGTCGACTCCAGTGCCTCGTGTCATTCATCAGTCTCAGTACTCGGTTGTCGCTGTCCGGCTTACTGCTTAAAGTGAAGTCTTTGTTTTTTCCTTTTTAAACCTATCTACTATCTTTCACAATATTTTAGAGTACTTGTGTCTTGCACTTCGTCTGCACCTCATATATAGGCTTTACCCTTATTTCCTTCTATAACAACAGCCTTTCGACACCCACAACTCACCCGGAGTGTTAGCCGAGCACGGTGACTGCTGTACGACAACATGCACGTGAATACCTAGACAGCAGGAACCACATCCTCTTCTTCATCTTCGTACACATTACATTTACACCTTCCCACCGATTGTGTTATGACAGAGTGGCGCCCAGCAAAGGTAACGTTTATATATTACGTTAGGGTTATTTTTTTAGTATAAGAAAAATTATTATTAAACCAACTTATCCAACATTTAATGGCCAAAGAAGAATACATAAAATCACTCATCGAGCTTTATCCAACACTAGCAGAAGAAAACGAACGTTTATCTTACAAGACAGGTTGGATACATAAGCTGAATACTGACGAAGCCATTTCTGAACTAAAAAAATAAAACTAACCACTACCGGCACTCTAGAGCAAAAGAGAGACCGCTTGGTTAGGTATATAAAAGGCCAGTAGCTGCCGGAAGACTTCTTTATAGATCTTAACGAGTCTTTTACCGTAGTACACACCAAAAACATAGCTAGTGATGATAAAAAGAACCGTAGAAAGCCATTCTTTAAGCCAGGTCAGAATAGGGGAGAAATTCACGAAAGCATAGACCTGTTTCTTAAGCGATACAAGAGGGCCAGCATCATAAGTGAATGGGACAATGAAGAAAAAGTTCAATTTTTACCAGTCTTTTTGGAAGGTACGGCTTTACACTTCTTTGAAAATCTAGAAGACAACACCGTCGGCCAAATCAAGTGGGAAGATTTGGAGCTGAAGCTTTATACTTATGAATAAACAAAGACATGACGCGGTCGCATTGCACTTCCGGCTTTACCGCTGGATGGCGACTGCGACACAGCTACCTCTCTTCGTCCGACAGGTCGCGTGACGACGAGTGACCGCGGGTGAGGAGAACCGGTCCAGGCTACCGGCCACTAACAACCAATCATTATCATTTGGTCTATTGTAACTTCCTTACGGACAATCATCGTGACACTGTTTTTGCATTTCCTCTATGTATATTGATTTAAAATATATTATAAGTTATACCTTATCCAACTGTGTTGTTATTATTTATTATTATTACTATAAATAAATCTTCAAACACTACAGACATGTCACAAAAAGAAAAAGTACATCTTATTATGAAGGGATTACGCCCCAACATTTTAAGAATGGTGTCTATGTTGGATAATGATACCTTGGACAGTCTAAAAAAGAATATAAGAAAATAGGAGACAACAGAATTTCTCATAGAAGGCGATAAAATAAAATCTAATTCAGAAATTAAAACGAATAGTCTCAAGGAGCAAATCCAGCATATATCAAATGAAAAACAAGAAGGTGAGCTAGAACAATTAAAAAGGCAAGTCAAAGTATTTTTAGATTTTCATAAATCACGGAATAAAACAGTAAGAAAATTTAATGGCAATATGTCCGTCAAAAACAGAAGATGTGATATTTGCCTCAGGTTTACTGCCACTTTACTGAAAATTGTTTCCGTAACAAAAGATTAATAGTTCAATGCCAAATTTGTGAAAAATACGGCCACGAAACAAGTGTCTGCAGATCCAGAAAAAAGGAAGCAGATGACACAAAGTGTCAATTATGCCAGAGCCAAAATTACACAGCAAAAAATTGCAACCAAAAAAAGTAGCTTTTAGGCTAAACGTTAACGCAAAGGATATACGTTCACCTTCAACTTTAGCAAACTCAAAAATAAAAACACATCAGTCAAAAAATGTTATGAATAAAGTTAATAAAAGCAGTAAGATTGAGTACGTTTAATTGACAAGTCAATATTTTAGCTCAAAAGCATGGTATATCATAGCCACATTAAACCAAACAGAAATAACAGTCACTATAGATACCGAGGCAAATCTAAATATATTAAATGTGGAATTAGCTAAAGAATACAACATACAAAAACATCGCAGTACATACCGCAGCATATAGTAGAGATAAACGAATTTCTACAATTAAAAAAAATTATTCAGTCAGTACAGCTCCACGTGGAGTATAGTAAACAGTGCATTAAAAACGATAATGCAATTACCAATGAAATGGAGTAGCTAGCGCCACGAGCCACGGCCAACCAAATACAAAAAACGATGATACAGGACCAAGTAACATCATTGTCAACTGTTCACACAGCTTTGCATAACGAAACAATTAAAGAACAATTAACTGACAATGACAACTCATGTAATAGATTACAAGGACTTAAACATAAGAGTTTAACCTGACTACTATCCACTTCCACGATCTCAAGATTTGTTCAGAGCACTAGAAAACTCACAATTTTTCTCAAGCCTACATCTTAATAATAGTTTTTTTCAAATTCCTATTAAAGAAGAGTGTCAAAATTTACTTTCATTCACCAGTGCGTGTGGCTTAATGACGATTTGCCGATTACCAATGTGTTTTTGCAACTCGTCAGCAATATTTAGCAGAATAGTCAACAATGCTTTCTCAGAACTTTTATATAAATCACAAGTGATTTATATAGATGACCTAGTATGTTTCGGAAAGATTTTTCCAGAAGCCTTGGAAAATTTCGAAAAAGTATTTAAAATTCTTGACAAAATTGAACTCAAAATAAAAACAAGTAAATGCACTTTATTCTCTGATAAAATAGACCTATTTGGTTTTCGAATAACACGCGACGACATAAAACCGTTGGACCGCAACATAAGAACCATATCGGACTATCCGCTCCCCAAAACGGTTAAAGACGTTAAAAGCTTTTTAGGACTTTGCTCATTTTACCGTAGACACATAAAATCATTCGCACAGATCGCTAATTGCTTTGTTAAAGGTTATATAACTAATTGGTCAAGCGAAATTTTTACAATTGCAAAAATAAATAACACTTCACCGGTGACTTATATGCTAGAAGATAACGCTGGTGCACCTATAAAAGGCTGTTTTTATAAGCTTGAAATATATCTAACCAAATATCCAAACGATTTTCTCATAGGGAGAATTATTAAAAGAAAAAACTCTAAAATATTAGTGAAATGATTGAGTTATGATACTTCTCACAGCTCTTGGATATCTGAGAAAGATATAAAAAGTGTTGAAAATTAAATTTTATCAGTTTCATTAAGGGGCATTGAATCATGAACATATTCGACACTTCGATAGAGAGCAAACGAAACATTCAAATCGTTAAGCTTCAACATTCTAATGATACTATTACAAAAGATATTTTATTGTTTCATTCGAATTTTAACAATAATGAAAGTAAAACAAAATGATTATCAGATGATGGATACCTTATAAAAATATTAACGCTAAAATAGTCTCAATTGAAAAAAATACAACAATTTTAATTAATGAAATGCAAAAAGTGAATTTTAAATTAAATAATCATGCTAATTAGATATACGCTATCAACTTAAAACATAAAACATTAATAAATAAGTCTTTCGAAGCTAATAAAAGGGAATATAACAGTAACGTACCAAACACGAATGTAAATACACCTATAATTCCAAAAAAGAATTAAAAACATGAGTCAGCGATTTTTGACGTACACTGCGTGCTTGAATGCTTCAATAATTATCATATAAAAGAACTAACAGTTCTCGATGTATTTAACAAATATACTTGAATATTTAAAAGTTCTTTCGCTCAAAACGAAAAATCATGCGCTGTAAATAAATGGTTGAAACGACACTACCATCGAATACCTATTTGTTATGGTCATGTAAATATGGAAGACATATATCCGCTATTAATATCAATGAAATATGAAATTATATATGTGAAAGGTAAACAAAAGAAACAACTTTTACAGGATATTTTTTCAAAGCCATGTCTTATAACAAATCTTGAGTTTATGCAGTGTCCATCAATAGATAGCTTGTATAAAATTAGTACTTTTAAATCATGTATGTTTCACAATGATTTAAGTCCATACAGATGTACACTATTTATCGCACACAAATTGAAGAAATGGTATTTGAATAATGTATAATTATAATTTAAAAATCTTATTTTATATGTTAATATAATGTAAATTTATTATTAAAAAATTATTATTATTACAATATAAGTTTTTTAGCTTCGATGCGAAGCGGAGAAGGTATTAATTTTACTATGATGTGTTATTTTTTTTTTTTTTTTTTTTTTTTTTTTTTTTTTTTTGCCCTTTTTTTCCACCCCT
>NW_026099573.1:27340129-27360855 GCF_025091365.1 Daktulosphaira vitifoliae
GGACCGATTTCTTTCAAAAATACGTCAAAAGATCACAAATCGTATCTAGTTGAAGACATTACCCTTAAAAATTGAAAAAAATTCCCTCGTTCCCCGCAAATGGGGGAAATATCCAAAAAAATTACAAATTTAAAAATCGCTAATTTTCGAAATTTTTTCACTTTTTTTTCTTAAAACTTCCACAACTTTTTGAAAAATTAACAAATCAACATAGTTTTTTTTTAAACTAAAACCTTACATATCTACCTTTTATTTAATATCATTTTTTTGAAAATCTATCACTTAACCTGCTCATTGGGGGGAATTTAAAATAGTAACTTTTTTACAAAAATTAACTTTTTCAACTTAATTTATGAAAATGTTCCGGAAATACTTCGTCCTTCAAACATATATCAAATTAAAGCTTATTTAATGTACTATAAAATGAAAAAAAATTTGTCCCGACGACCTATCTTCTATACGAAAATGGCTACCGTAGTTAAAAAAACATTATTTTTGTGTTAAAATTTTCGATTTTTGATTTTAAATTTTCAACTTAAAAATGCTATAACTTTTTGAAAAATGTATATATCAGCACAAATTTTTTTTTCTAAATACATTATAAGTGCATCTTTCATTAAAAATACTTTTTGTTAAAATTGGACAATTTCCTTTTATATAGGGGACGTTCAAAACTTAATATATTGTAAAAAACATAGATCTTTTTCAACTGAACTTTTGAAAATGTTCCGGAAATACTGCGTTCTTTACACATATATCAAATTAAAGCTTATTTTATGTACTATCAAATGAAAAAAAAAATTTCTTCCGACATCTTATCTTCTATGTGCAAATGACTGTCGAAAATTTAAAAAAAAATGTATTGTTTGCGATAAAAATTACCTATTATCGGGATGTTTTTTGTACTTAAAACTGCCATAACTTTTTCAAAAATGAACAAATAAAAATAATATTTTTTTGTATTGAAACCTTAGATATTTCCCTTTCATTTGATATAATTTTTTTTGAAAATCTAACACTTATTCTGCTCACTGGGGGGATTTAAAATAGTAACTTTTTTACAAAAAATAACTTTTTCAACTGAACTTTTGAAAATGTTTCGGAAATACTGCGTCCTTTAAACATATGTCAAATTAAAGCTTTTTTTATGTACTACAAAATGAAAAAAAAATTTGTCCCGACGACCTATCTTCTATGCGAAAATGGCTACCATATTCAAAAATATGCTATTTTAACAAATTTTTTTTTTAATTAAACACTATCTACAGATTTGCATCGAAGCGTTTTTTATGATAGTGATTTTAATCACTGTCAGATATCATCTATACTGGACCCAACTATGCCACGACCCCACTGTACTACCGTTCTTTTTTTATTTATCAGTTCAATATAATATAATATATATATATATATATATATATATATATAGATATATTAAAAAATAACATCAGATATATTTAAATAGAAAATTATTTGTCTTCCCATGGTGTAGTTGAAGCGGTACATCCCGGTCCAGACCAGATAGTTAGAATTGCTACTATTCGCACGGCGGAGACCACGATAAAACGACCAGTGGTCAAATTAGCGGTATTACCGACTGATCCCGATTTGCCTTCTTAAAATATTCGATTACATTTTATTTTTTATTTATTTATTTTCTTTTTAATAAAATTAATTTTGTTATTCTCCGCATTCATTCCTCCTTATTCATCATTATTTCCTTTAATAATCCTACAAGCTGTTTGATAGAATACTTTTATATAAATATTATGTATATTTATCTACCTTAACTTTTATTTTATTTTCATTGTATAATTATGATATACCAAAGGGTATTAAAAAAATATATATCGTCAATCCTTTTGTTAATACATTGACATGTTTCTAGCATTAAAATGGTTAAATTTATTTATTGTATTTCTCATTATTGTTCACAATATGATCCACGGGTTATGGTAACCGAGAAGTTCATTGTAGTCAAAAGATCTTCATATGTTGAAAGACATATCTACGTCTTTCAATGGGGGAGGATGTTGCGTATACAGTTATATGGTACCTTGTTTGTGACCGCCCCATTAAGATGTGATTGACCGCTGATAAAATAATTAAAACGAGTTCCATGCGACTCTTTAAAACGCGTCATTAGTATTTCTATTCGCAATTAAAACGCTCGGTCTAATATCGTCAATATTGAATTGAATGATATATCATCATTTCATTTTCTTTTTTTTATTATTTTGTGCTATTTTGAAACACCGCAAAGAGGTATACGCGTCTACCTTCACATACGCCGAAAATTCGCCATCGCCGAGACGATAACTTTTCCACGCTGTGGAACGCCTTCTGCAACAAGTCTTGTAACTCGCAATCCAGCCATAACCAGGTCACTATCATTTATTGGATCTAAAGGTCGTCTTTATTTTGTTATTTTACGTTAATGTTAAATTATAAGTTCGTGTAATCTTGTATATATTTTAGTCTAGTTAAGTGTTACTAACATTAATTTTAATAACATCTTATGTTTTATATAATATGCTTATATAGAAATATTAATAATATTCCATATTCTGTCTACTTCTTGTCGTGTTATCCTTTCAACTTTCAATTAAAGGAACACACAAACAGCATATATTATGATAATATTCAGTGATTTCGTCATACTGCATCTTAATAACCGGTTTGCTTATAATGTTTTGTCGGTTAATGGCATCCATGATCATACATTCTAAGCTCAATAATGTTTTAAAATGTTCGCATTTTAAAATAACCTGGCATCTCGGTTGGCTTCTTGATATTATTAATAATACATTTTTTACTTATTGACATTGAATCATGCTCAAGTAATAATACATGTTCTTTTTTTATCGGATCAGATAATATCATTGACAAAATGTTACCCATTGAATTGTAAATAGACTTTAAAGTATCCACTGTGATTGTTACATTTTGTAATGGTGACATAATACGAACTTCTATTTTGAATGTTTCATTAGACTCTATACCGTTTAATACAAAAAAATGTTCATTAGTACTCAATCAATTTTTCAAGACATTTTTAGAAAAAAAATTATCTTCTCTCATAATTTTTAACATTGCCTCAGCCATGATAATTAAACAGTGTTATTAAATCAAGACCAAACTCTTTAAGCACGACAAACATAATGATAGTAGTGTACAAAAAGCACTATAAATATAAAATTGAAAAGAATATCACCACTTTTTTTTTTCAACTAAAATAATATTTTCGAAGATTTCCCTATAGTCGATATCGTTATTCTTAAAATTTACTCTGAACTTGTCAAAATATTATTATAAGAATATGTCTATCTATATTCAAAATATAATTAACAAGACTGTGGTGGCCCAGCGTTTCTCAGCGTAAAGCCTTGGCTAGCGCGGACACAGTTAACCTCGTTAATACATATTAAATATTATTTCATTACACCTTTTACTAACCTTTACGCCAACTGCCTACACGTTACCGAGAGGATATTTCCAAGATGTAGTTTCCTACCTTACGAACTATATATTTTATAATAAACTCTACTCGGACTACTAGCTCTAGAACTTGCTTGTCGACGGATATAGCGCACTTCAATAATATTCTCTTTATAAATTTAGTACTACTCTGTACCTCAACTGCCTGCACGTTACCGGAAGGTAATTGGCATAGTCCCTTATGACTGACGAGTAAACAGACAAATGTATTACTACTACGACTTATTAATTATAATAGCAAATTACGCTTCTTCATTCTTTTCGGCACATTGAGGCTGTCCAGAAACGAAGGGCATAATAATATTTAAAACATACATAAAATAAAAACTATATTTATTTCTTATAAGGATATTAGATAACAGTAAAAATAAATAAAACTTATTTGTGGATAAAATATTGATAAATCATCTAAAATAATGTTCACCATATAGGATGATATAAAAAAAAAAAGTCTTAGGGACAAAATATTTTTATTATGATTAAAACAACTAATACTCATTGTAAAATGATTATACTCCAAGGTATAACAGTTATTAAAAAAAAATAATGCTAAATATTGACTAGATCAAAAGTTATTATAATAGTCACTAAATTGCGGACCCACCTTGTATACACACTATACACATTATATACTAGTTAGTTAGTCATAGCTATACTCAAAATATATAGTTCAAAGGGATTTCGCATCAGCAGATAAAATTAAACGTTGAAACTAGATGTTTATAGGATTAGGCATATTAATTCAGAATATCTTTTTAAGTTTATGTGTACTGCGTACCTAGTCATGAGTTATATCTTTATAATAAAAATTGATCACTTGTGGCTAATTAATTAAGTAAAATTAAAACTATATTAAAAATATTATTAATTAAAAAAACTAAAAAATATTAAAAATATTAAACTCAAAGCCACAAAAAAATTAATGAAAAATCGCGGATACGTATTTCGGAAACAATGTTACCATTATCCAGTGGCGGAACTACGTTCACTGAGGCCCGTGAATACAATTTTTCGAAGGCCCTATTATATCTGTAACCAAATTCAGCTGACATAGGGATTTTAGTTTATACACATTAAAAATGTGTATAAAATTATGTAATTAAATTACATTAAATTATGTATACTGTATAGTTTATTAAGAACTTATTGAATTATAAATTGAATTAAAAAATTACAAATATGAATATACTTATACTTGAAAATTTTTTTTTCTGCTATGGTCTTGAGAAAATAACTTAACTAATGACGACAAATTCAATTTTTTAGCCCGCTCATTTTCAATTGAAATTATTGCTAGGCCACTGAGCCGTGTTTGGCACATTGTGCTCCTGAGATAATTATTTATTAATTTAAGTTATGAGTATGTCCTCTCTGCGCTTGCCACAGTAACCGGTAATGTAAGGAACAAATAAAATGCTGTTAACAATCTGGGAAACTAGTAATTAAATTATTATTATCAATTATTAGTTATTTAGTCATATCAAAAACGCTGCGACAAGATTTAAGCTCAGAAGCAAACAGAAATTTAAATGATTCGATTTGTGTTGTAAGTTCTGCTGGATTAAAGTCCTCAAATGCCTCTGCCAACTTTTTTGCACTCTTACCGATCTCTTCATTAGATATTACAGTTGGTCGTAAAATACAACTAAATAAATCACTTATTTCACTAAGGCCTACAAATCTTGTTTTCAATTTTGTAACAACAGTATCAATACATAGATATAAAACTTGAGTTTTAAAATAATGGTTTCCTGCTGAAAGACGTTTATCTTGACATAGCTCACCATAATTTTTTTTTACTTTTCTCATTCGTATACAAGAAAACTCGGGCGTTACATTCCATCGTAATGCTTTAGAATTAGCTTCTTCCAATAAAATATTAAAGTTATCGCGGATTTTCCAATGTGCTTTTTATCAAGTCAACAGCTTTGCCAATATCAACTCCAAGTGATTGAAGTATTTTAGATCCTAAATTAATTTTTGACAATATTTTATACATCAATAGAATTAAAATAATTCTTTCATAACTTTCGAAATATGTTTTGAGTGTGGAGGCATTGTTTTGTTCATCCTTATTACGCCCGGTCAACGTAATGTTGTTTAAAACTTTCATAACATCTGGGTACATATGGTTGAGTGATATCAAACAATCAATTCTAGACGACCATTGTGTTGGGCACAGCCTTTTGAGTGATCTATTTCACAGCTTTCTTTTTTCAATTTTGCACATCGAAGTGTATACTGTTTCCCAAAAAAGTATATAGAGTTTTTAACATCTCAAAAAATTGTCTGATTTCCGCAATAACAGAATCGTTTACCACCAAATTTAAATTATGCAATGCACAATGGACATATTTTGCTTTTTTCTGTCGTTTCCGAAGTCGAGCCTGCAAACCATTATGTTTACCCATCATACTTGCTGCTCCGTCTAATCCAATTCCTCTAAATTTACCAAAATCAAGACCATTATTTTTAAATGTTTTAACTGTTTGTTTTTTTATTGCTTCACCTGTACTTCCTTCTTCTTCAGAAAAACCAATGAAATCTTCTTTTATTTCAATACTTTTAGGAATTCCAAGTTCATCTTTTTCTATATGTACATACCGATATATCGTAGAAACTTGAACAACCTTGCTTATATCTTATGTTGAATCTAGAATTAAGGAAAAAAATGGCGCGGAGGTACATCAGATATTATATTTTTCTTTATTTAACTTTCTATTAATGCAATTATTTGATTTTGAATTTGGTGGCTAAGATATTTTATGCTTCCCTTTGGCTTCTCTAGAAGTGTTGCTAATATTGGATCATATTTGGCTAAAAGTCTTATTAAAGCCATAAAATTTCCATTATTTTTGAAGTTAGCATCTTCTCTATGGCCTCTGAAAGACAAATTTTGGCCACCTAATGTAATCGATATATCTATTATACGTGTCAAAACTACGGTCCAATATTCAGATTCAGAAGCGTCTTGCGTTTTTATTTGACAGTCTATTGGCTCAAAAAGAGTTTGTAGAAAAAGATTGTTCAATTTCCGAATTTTTGATAAAGTACTTTGAAAAAGACGGCAACAATTTAATCTTTTGCTTCTCTTCTGCTTTACGTTTTCGTTTACTCGCTTCACTTTCAAATCTTTTTTTATTCGGACCATTCATTATAAAATGAGATTCTCAAAGTCAAGTTGTACACTAAAATTATAACACAAGAACAATACGTTTTCTTTCTATATTTTATAACATTATTATTAATATTATTTGTTTAAGCAATTAGAATTTTAAATGAAATATAAGTATAAATTTAATATTGAAATTTCAAATATTATGTTGAAAATAATTAACCCGTCATTGGTAAACATGTGAGCGCCGCGCTCACACAAATAGCATTTTAAACGTCAGTCACATAAATGTTTGTTATTTTGCTTGATTTTCTTATTACCTTCAAATAAAAGCTTACCAATAATTACAAAAAAAAAAGCCGCTATCTGTATTTCCTCATGTTTTCAGTGTGCAAAGTTGACTGTACCGATAAAGTGAGCGTTGCTTTCACAGTTTATCAATTTCATATTATTTTAATTGCTTATACGTTTATTTTTTTTCAAAATAATGGCCAATAATGTTTAATCTTTGTCGGAGGAGACTGTAGAACAGTTTTTAGAAGACTTATGTCAACCCAAGTGTTGACCCCGTCCAATTTTTTGAAAATGAATTCGGACAGTGACGTTTCTGAACCTGCGCCTGGTACTCACAATACCAGTCGCATAAATAATAAAAATACTAGAATTTTACAAAAAATATTTTACCAATAGTAGTGAGCAAAATGATACTTTTCTATGTATGATTCAATTTTTTGAGTTGATCGAGTAATTAATAATATAGGAAAAAGTAACGTGTGAGCGCGGTGTTCACAGTTTAGCAATCATGATCCGTAACATAAGTTTACCAACGACGGGTTAAAAAATTAAAAATTACATAGACAATAATAACATCAGTTCTTTAGATTAAATCTTAAGTCTACTTTATAATGTTTTATGATGTATTAGATTAAATTAAAAACAAATAACGATATTATTTTATACCTACTAATTCTATGCTTAAACTTAAATAATTACATGTTATACCTTGTCGGTAAGTAAGTAAAAAAAAATATTCAGTCATTAGTTTTTTTAATATCAAATAGTTTAATTTTAGTATTTACCTAAGTACTGCAAATGACGTCTAAGACGTTCATTTTCTCTGTTACCGAATAATATATTAAAAATAATTTAAAAATATACTATAGTCTATACCCTTATCGGTTCGTTTTCGTGGTGAATATTAGAATAATAATATTTCAATATCTCATGTTTTTGTTTACTTGAAATGTTACAAAATGCATTGCATCTAATATTTCTATGATTAATATAATAAACTAATTTTTTTATTAAATAACATAAATAATTAAAAATTTCGCTATGAGGCCCCTTTAACAACGAGGCCCGCGGAAAATCCCGCCTTTACACATATGTAGTTCCGCCTCTGCCAATATCAACGCTAAACACATACTCAGTATGTTCTGCAGTATGTGTTTAGCGTTGATAATGGTAACATTGTTTCCGAAATACGTATCCGCGAATTTTCATTAATTTTTTTGTGGCTTTAAGTTTAATATTTTTTAGTTTTTTAAATTAATAATATTTTTAATATAGTTTTAATTTTACTTAGTTATATCTTTATTTAAAATGAATTTATTTTAAGTTTAGAGTATTGTATTGGTGGACATTATAATTAAAAAGGCGTAAATAATGTACCCAACCTTATTAGTATATATTTATAAATAAGCTTGAACAATATACACTAGATTCATTTTTTCCTTACAACTGTACTTGTTGAAACTAAAACAAATTACTATGAAACATATTACACATTCTATACCATTGACAATAACCATTTTAGCAGGATTTTATTTTGGTTAACTTGGCTCAACACTGGTAATCATTGAAAATTCAAATTATATTTAGCAACTTATATTTATAATATGAAATTATGCAATTTATCACATGAATTGTATCGAACTTTTAGTTAGATGTTAAGGTTTTCTGATTGAGTACTCATATAATTCGCTTTCAAATATTTCCATGACAAATCATTATTTATTTAAAAAAACTCGTAACTGTAAAAAAAATTTAATATTAGCACGTAACACGGAAATAATTTTAAATTCTTTGCATACAATGGTCTTCCTTTACTATCAAGCGTGAAACTTATATTATTTGTTCTGCCGCTTTCATTATTTTGACTGCTAGTGACATTATCTAGTATGAAAATAAAAATAAAAATTATCATAAAACTGTTTTTGTTAATTAACAGAAATTTCATATATGTTATATTAATAAGTATAAAATCTATTACTGTCAACAGTGTATTGTATTTTATTTAAATTGTATATTTTTAGTATCTAAATTTTCATAGCTGATATATTTTTATTATTTTTATGTTTTTTAAAGTGTCAACTGAGAATTTAGCTGGAATATAAACATACAAAATACTTCTGTTTCTTAATAAACAAAATTAAATAGATATTGATTGTTCAATTTAAATTCGGTATCTTTTAAATGGGGTAAAATTTTATTTCTCATATATCAAAAACAATGCTTTAATTATATCGGAATATTTTCCAAAATTCATAAATTATGGTATTTGAGATATTAATATTTCCATATAAAAAAACAATAAAATACATTTTTATTGTAATATTCACGATTAATAACATTTTTTAGATATCTTAAATAGCCACAACTGTACATAATGACTTATTAAGCATAACCATTTCAGTCACGAATTGATTGTTCAAAATTCTTTTACGGTGGGTTTATATACAATATCACAATTGACAACCACAAAAAAAATATTAATAAAATTGATATCAATTTAATACCACTATGACTCGAATTATTAATATATCCCACTTTTTCGTTAAAAAGGGTTTTGTCATAAAAATGTATAAATTCAAATTTTATTGATTTTTATGGACCATAATAAATATCGGGTTTATTATAAGAAAAAATTATTTGATATAGTAAATTTTAGGGGAAAATGTTGAAAGTTAAATGGAAAACAGTTATTTTTTAATTTTAAATTGAGAATGCGCTAAATAAAATTTTGTCTGGTCGATAACCAATTTTGTAATATTACTTTTTGTATATTAGCATTTAATGATTTAGAAAAATTGAGGAGCAGGGAAGTATTTGACGATGCTCTTGTTGTAATATCTAGGTGTCTTATTTTTAAAATACTTAAGTAATTTAGATACACATTGTATGAGGTTACGACGTTCAAATTTCTGTGTCATGTGCCAGACTAATTAACAATATCATAAAAATACGACATGTTTTTGTGTAATAGTTAAGTTATGATTACTGTGTAATATCCAATACAATGATAGTTATAAAACAGTATCAACAGGAAGTGCGATATTAGATTACTAAAAACAAGATTTGTGGTCTAACAACTACATAAAGTCAAAAGGCCAATTATTATGATTATTGTTTAGAGTAGAATAGAACTTAATAGTAACATTTTACAATACATTAAATCAGTCGAAATGCATGATATGTCTTATGTTAATAATTAATTTAATATCTTATTGTTTTTGGACCTTCGAATCAAAACAGATAGAAAAAGATATCTATTTATACGTATTAAATCACTGTGACTATCGAAAACCCCAATGACACTTAGCTATTAAGGGATAGACATATTAATTCCAAAATCTAAACTTTTATTTATTTTTGTATTTTATTTTTCATCACTATACTATATTTTTAACATAAAGCACAGATAAGAATACTTTTATGTTGCACACCTCTCTCACTTTTACATAAATATTATATTAACTTAAAAAGTAATATTACATAATTGGTAATTGACTAGTCAAAATTTTATTCAATATATTCACATCATTTAATAGTAAAAAGCATTTGATAAATAGTGATAAAAATCTTATATTTGTGCACAGATTTTCGAAACTTTCGGTCGAAATTTCACTATTTGTTCGTAAAAATAACGTGAATATATTAAAATTATCACACTGGTGTATGGGAATGTTCGGATCATTTCTCACAGTGTGATATTTCCTATGGCTCATAAAAATAAATACAATTTTAATCTATATATTTTTATCAAAAAATCATTATTTAACGAAAGAATTATGAGTAGTATTCTTAATAAATCACATGTTGTTTATTATATATTTTTCATTAAGTGGTAACATACTTTGTCCGGATGACGAAGCTGCAGTCTCTTGTGGAATCAAACCTAGGAATACGCATACAATTATTTATACATTTATTATACGTTTTAAAATTAATTTTAGCTATATTTTTATTTAATAAAAAAAAAATATATATATATATGTATATGTATAGGATGATTGGCTACCTATGTCTCATGTAATATCATAAAAAATACAAGTGTAATAAACAATTTTTTTTTTAATCATTATGGATCTTTGATAAGATGTTTCACAAGAAAATTTAAACGGCTCTCTAAATTTTAGGGTTTATCAAGAAAAAATTACAACAGACTCCAACGTTATAGGTCGTAAATAGATAAGCGTTATTCTGACTACGTGCGTTGACACAGTAAACCGGTAGCTCTAATCGCTACATAAAATAATAATGTGACCGTGTTGGAAAAACTACTGAATTTTTTCATCAAATATCGTAAATTTTAAAGTAGTGTATCTTATTTAAAATTCATAATTTAAAGTTTTCTTTTTTTGTTAAATATTTTTTTTTTTATGACTAACAAAAATATATAAAAATAATATGGGTTGCCTTTTGAAAATCTGAAGTTGATACAAGTTCTACGTATAAAGGATGATGATAGAAATTTCATTTTTCTTGTGAAACAGCTCATCAAAGATCTATAATGATTAAAAAACATTTGTTTATAACACTTGTATTATTAAAGATATTACGTGAGACATAGTTAAGTCTATTATCCTGTATATATATTTACAATCTATATCATATGTAATTTTAGCTTTGATACAAAGCTGAGAAAGTATTGGTTTAGTCATGTTTTGTTTTTGTTTTTATTTTTATGTTTGTCCATGAAAATCCTCAGTTCTCACTATTTATTTTGGTTTATGCATCAAAAGAACCCGATTTTAATATAGTTGAAGCATGAAACACCAATAATTTAAAAAATGTCAATAATTTCTATCAAAAATATCCCAAAATTAAATATCCTAAAAAATAAGGTAACGTAAAATAAAATTAGAAAAAAAAATTTCTGCATTTTGAAAATGGTCACTGATCCTAATGAAATTTTAGCAGATTATACTAGAGACAGTAAACTTTCTTTTGGTATACTTTTTATGATAATTCAATGAACAACTTACGTACATGAATCGTTTGATAAAGACAATCCACGCATACAATTACATTTTTTTCAACTCAATTTATAGAAGTGTTCAGGAACATTTGATAATTTTTAACTTATATTTAATTATAGCTTTTGAAATGTATTGTAATATTAAAATTAAAATTAAATCGAGAATTTTAACATAAAAATAGCATATTATAGAAAGAATTTTAAATTTTTTTTAAGTCTCTCACAAGACCGTTAACTTAATGAAAATTTACTACAGGTTATACTGTACTACAGAAATATATTTTGTTAGTTGTGTGATCCCCACAGCTAAGTTCCTTATTAATAATCATTATATAAGAAAAATAAGCACGAATATCTATTTATCAATAATTTAATCTTAATGACTAAAACAAACTTTATAAATACTTTTGTTTTAACCCTGATTATCGATATTATGTTGTATTATACGAATTATCGAAAATTATTCATTATTGAATAAATATGTTTGCCTATTAATATAATATAAAACAGTTGGGATCAATTACAGAATATAATTTCGTTTTTTTTTTTTTGGTAAAATTTTTTATCAATATTGATTTAAATCAAAAAAAGAAATTTATCTTTAATATATATTATATATGGATATTTTTCAACATGACTGTTCATTCCTGTATTTAGACATTGACACGGCCCCGCGTCACTTAGTGATACACGATGACCCGCTACTCCGTGTCACCTTTATCAGCCGTCGTTCTACTATGAGTACTTTATTGGTCAACACTGCATTCCATACGCCACGGTGCAATGTCCAGCAAGTGTCGCACGGCCAACGACGACCCGCCACAAATGATACGTTGAGTCTTCTTACTGTTGTCAAAGTGACAACATCGAGGATGTACGCTACCGGCTCCAAACGTGTCGCACGACCGACTCGACAAACCGATCCTCACCGTCCCTTCAACGCTGCTAACTTTTTGACGCCCGAGTATCATACCGGACACCACACCGCCGACGCCAGCGAAAGTGCCACGATATTATATGAAGGTTATTATTAACCGTGTTCGTCTATTTGGTTTGTCTGTTTTTTAAATAACCTGTTGTTGCTTATTAATTAACGGCCCACGGGTAACCCTTAAAACCATTGTCGACTAAATTATTGCGACGTAAATCGTGTCAACATTCCTGTAATGCGGCGCTAATACTTTTAATAACTATCTAACGAAAATGTTCAATAATTGTTTTATCACGGTATTGATATATTTCAATATCACAATCAAATATTTAAACATTTGATAATTTAACGATATCGACAGCTAAAACAATATCGTTGACTACTCCTATAATATAGGTATTTAATATATTTATGTATTATATATCTACAATATTAATACGAAGACAAGTTTATAAATATTATATTTTATTTTAACTAATTTAAATAAACAGAGTGTTCAGTATGTAAAGAAACAGGTTAATTGTTACAAACAACGAGAAAAATAGAAACCCGTTTCCTTACATATTGAATACGTAACATAATATGTATTACCTTTATTTTTACAGCTCATACAGTATATTTTATCGGAACGCATTATTAGATTAACGGGCATATTACATTTTAAACAACCTTTAAATAGTGAATTCATATAATATATGGTATAATAATATTTTTTTATTTTAGAACAATTTATTATATAATAACAATTTTAACTTTTGAAAAATAATTTTTAACTTAGTTTTTTAGTTATTTAAATAAGACAATACCGATTAATTTTATATATTTTTATAAGAAATAATTATTTAGATTATACTTACTTAACATAACTTCTTCTATAATCAGAGGAAAATATAAACCTGAATTAAAATTACACTGAACAAATGAAACTTAGTTTAAACTTTTTAAATCGTTAACTATATCAAAACCAAATATAAACCTGAATTAAAGTTACACTGAACATTTGTTATTATGAACCACTTAAACAATATTATATTTATCTTTTTTTTTTTTTTTTTTTTTTTAAAAAGCTTTCAATACAGAAGTATTATTATAGCTAAACGATTAAAATAAAATTATACAATATAAACTAAGATTATACAATAGAACTAAGACTATACAGAAGAGAAAAAAAAAATTTTTTTTTGTTATTAAACACAATTAAACAGATCGTTAGATTAATAAATTAAACATACTCAAAATACTAAAAAAAAAAAAAAGAACAAAACAATTTAGACCTAGGATATTAAATTAACACACAGAAAAATATTATATAACGAAGCCAGCTGAATGAACAAAGGAAATTATATATATAATAATTGAGGAGGATTTTGTATTAAGGATATTAAAACTATTAATGGGCGAAATATTAAGTGAGGACAGGAAATTGAACAAGAGTGAACGGTTATGTTGTAAAGCTGGGCAATCAAATAGTAAATGAGGAAAATTACAGGGGACTTCATCATTGTGTTTAGGGCAGAAGGGGGAATGGTTTAGTGACATGTTAGAGGCATGACTAGGTAACCGATTATGACCAAATCTAAGACGGGAAAAAGAGGTAATATTATAAAGTAATATAGTTGGAACTATAGATTTATGCCAGTTAGCTAAAGAAAAATTAGACCATTTATTTTGCCATGCTTCATTAATAGTTGTATGAAAAGAGGAAAGGAGATCGGAAGAGGGAATTTTTAGTATAGGTGGTCGGTTGAAGGAGTTAGTCAGTTTGGCTAGATGGTCTGCTATCTCATTGCCAGATATTCCGACATGACGGGGGCACCATAAAAATTCAACATTAATGTCCATTAAATAGAGACTATAAATTAAGGCTTTAATTTTGATTGTGAGGAAGGATCTACTTTTTTTAAAAGAAACTGAGGAAAGAGATGATAAAACTGACAGTGAATCGGAGACAATCAGAACATTTATTATATTGAGTGATTTGACGAATTCGAGAGCCGAGGATATCGCATAAGATTCGGTGGTAAATGAACAAGCTTTTGAGGGGAGATTATCTGAGAAATTAATGTTTAGACTAGGAATAAAAAAGGAAAAACCGGCGGAATTAGTATAAACTGAGCCGTCAGTGAAAATGAGGCAGTAGTTAGCAAAACGAGAGGAAATGAGTTCATCAAAAAGATAATTGACAGGATTAATTGGGAGAGATTGTAATTGAGGCTTGCTATAAGAAAGAAATAGATGGTTAAAGTGAATTTTTGGAAAATGAGTAAGTGCATGAAATGGAAATATATTTATCTTTACTTGTAAGTTTTTTACTTTTAGAAGAAAGTTATGTTTATAGAAATTTTATAGAAAGTAATAACTTTCTTGAAAAAAAAACCTGAAAAGTTCATTTTATCTGAACAATTACATAATAAATTAAATATATTAGAGAGGATAAAGTTCATGAATCCTCCTTCGAAGATTATAATGACTTGACTTATCGTTATAATAACACATAGAAACATTATAAACTACACTAAATATAAGCGATAGACCAAGTGTCTTATTGCTTATAGTGAATTAATATTCTTAAAGCTCTTAAACATATAATAGAGAATCTTGTTTTATTTCAATTAACAGAATAAATTATAAATGTTATAGGTAAGTTTAGATCTCATATTTAATATTATCAATAATATTACCAACTGTGAAATCTTCATTACACGTCTTACAAAACGCATAACGACGTGAACAGGTATAACAAAATATGTGATTACACAAAGATTTATATAATGAGAAATTTTGTCCACAATTAGCACATTCTATAAAATATTAATTTAAATAAGAAAAAACCTATAAATATAATACATTTTTTAAGAAATAATTATTTAGATTATACTTACTTAATATAACATCTATTATAATCAGAGGAAAATATAAACCTCAATTAAAATTACACTGAATAAATGAAACTTAATTTAAACTTTTTTCTTTTAAATAAATATCAAAAGTTATAAAATATTAAATTTTATAATTAAGTAATCGTATAATCATTTTTAATTAAAATCAATTAATTAAAGACCATAATAACATCAATTGTCAGGTAATTGCTAATTTAATACTAAATAGATTTTTACCTAAATCAAGTTCATATTTAAGCAGTTTTATATAAATTCAAATTTCTTCAAAATACATTTAAAATTTAATTAAAGACATGAAAATAAGAGCATATACACCCAGTTTGGTAAAAAATTCATATCGTATAATTAATTAATGTAATTTAATTAAAATTATAATAGAATTGTACCTGTTGTAATGTTGCTATTATCTGAAAACAATTAAATTTAATCAATTCAAAATTTTTATAAAGTTTTTCATTTTTTATAGGTTGTCAATAGACATAAAAAAGATATTATTTTCTAAAATTCATTTATGCATAAAAAAATTATGAAATAGAAAACACAGGATAAAAATTGCTTGGAATTAGAAGATTTATTAAAATTAAATCTTTTTTAATTTGCTAGTGATACATCTATTGCTTACGAATATACTTAAAATGTTTGTTCATATTAAAATATATGTTTTATACTCTTGGATTGTGAAATTAACTAATCTGATAATAACTTTGAACTAGTGTTTCAGAATTTATTAATAATTTAAAATAAAGACCAAAAATAAAAAAAAGTATAATTTATTAGTTTCGATGCGTAGCCGACAAGCAATAGATTTTATTTTGCCGTAATTTTTTTTTTTGTGTGTGCATATACAAGATGATTTTTTTATTCAATTACTTGCAGAATGTATATAATTTAAACATTTTTTTTTTTTAGTTTTCTTTAGTTACGCATTATTCTTAAGTTATTAACTATATAAAACTTTTTATGTTCATCTCTTATGCCTTGTAAGGATGTAAACTTTGTTTTTTTAAATGGGAAAACATATTTTAAATTTAATAAAATGTTTAGATTTTTAATTCAATAGTAAACGGAATTTGAATTTTTAATATAACTTTATTAGTTTATTGGATATAAACATTTAAAGTTTCAAATTTTTGAGTTAATATACATGTATAATATACTAGGGTTTATAGATACAGGTAGCTAATTGGTTTTTTATGACATTTCTGTCACAGTCACGGATTGTTTATTTTCAATTATGACCATCAATAGATATACTTTTTGTATTGTCAGTTAGTTCTTACAACTATAATTACTTATTCAGTAAGTATATTTATAAACTCACAACAATGTTCCTTACTACCATTGATAATACAATGCTGTGTACCTGCGTATATCGATGTCATAAAAACCAATTAGCTACCTGTATTTGTAATCCCTAATGTATTATACAAGTATATTAACTCAAAAATTTGAAACTTTAAATATTTATATCTAATAAAAGAATAAAAGTTATATTAAAAATTCAAAAATTTTATTAAATTCAAAATATGTGTTCCAATTAAAAAAAATTAAGTTGACATCCTTACAAGGCATAAGGGATGAACATAAAAAATTTTATATAGTTAATAATTTAAAAATAATGTGTAACTAAAGAAAACTAAAAAAAAAATGTTTAAATTATATATATTCTGCAAGTAATTGAATGGGTTATGATAAAAAAATCCCTCTGTATATATATATACTATTACTCTCGCTTAAAATAGTGATCTGTACTATAGATATATTTTATTTTATTTTATCAGTTCTTATAAATATATGGATGTACTTCCAAATTCTATGACTATAAAAAAATAAGATTATATATTTTTATTACTAGACGTTGCTAAGGATAAATCAACAGCTAATATTAACACAATCATACATAAAGTAAGTGAATTCTGAAAAAAAAATTATTTAATTTTTACATAAAATTTATATTATGAAGTTATGCAGAATTAGCACATACCATTTTATGAATTATTTGGTGTTGGATTTCAATAGTCTATGTACAATTTAAGTTTTAAAATTATAGAATATAACAGTAAAATAAAATTAAAAATGTCTGATTGCTTTTAAATAAGTGAATCTATTTTTATTCCCGGAAAATATGTTATTTAATTGATTTGATTCATAGCTTCTATTATTTTTTATTATTATAGTACTTCAAAAACATATTTTAATGGCATTCAACCGACACTAAATGTTAAATTTATTTATAAAGTTATTTATAGTAAAATTTTATTTAAATTTAATATATAATAAAATATTGAAAAATATGACAATGCTTGAAAATTACTAAATGATTTCCAACTCTCAATAGTGTTTTTAAATGATAGAGCTCGGCGATGATGATAGAATTTTTCTTAACATTCTGTGAACGTTTATTTTATTTTATAATTTCACGGACAGAAGCCCTTTTTACAAATAATACAAGTATATAAATTAGGTAAAAGTAACATAGACAAAGATATATACTAAAAATATGTAAATTAATTATTAAACGCAAAGATAGAAATACAAAATGAAAGTGAAATTAATTATTAAACATAAAGAAAAATTAAATACAAAAATTAAAATGAAAAATTAGGGTCAACATTGTCTCATTAGACATAAAACGCCTAAGTGGATCATTTTTTGCATAATTAGTTAGGCAGTTGTAGTAATATGCTCAATGCTTTGCATTACGCATCTTCTAATTATTAATGAAAAATGTATAATCTGTATTTTAAATAACTTGTAAACAAACAAATAATTTATCTGTCATAACAAATACGATGTTCAACACAATTTCTTATTATTTATATATATATGTCAATTTATCAATTGTTAAATATGTTATCTGAATATAATAATCCTGTAATGTATAATTAATACAATAAACAAAAAAAGATTACTAAAAGCGCTGACAACAATATCCCTGGATTGGGGGTAATATCATTTTACTATAAAAAACACTGAAATCCTTTCAGTCAGAGAGAGTCAGGGAAAGACTCAAGAGAGACGAAAAAAAAGAAGAAGTGACAGCGACCAAAAGAGTTCGTTTTCTTCGAATTAAAAAAAGAATAAATAGTAATAATTATCAGTCACAGCCCTGTGTTGTTGTCGGCTGACTTTTATGCATTTTATTTATATATGAAAAGAACTTGCTTTAATTATTTATCTTTTGACGAAGTGCTAATTAAATACTTTTAAACATATATAAACATATCGAGATAATTATCAAATCATTTTACAAGCAATTTACAAGAATAAAAGAAGTAAGTAATTTTATGTTATCCCAATTATTTGGAGTTAATAAATTTGAGTAAAGAATGACAAAGCAATAGATCATTTATTAAATTAATATCTTAAAGTGTCAATTTTGACTGGTTGGTTAAAGAAATTATACATAATCACGTTATATGGTATTCGTGAACTGGCTCTGCCGTTTCGTTGCCTTAAAGATGTTTTAAAAAACCTAGCGTGATTTCTACTGTATAAATTAGGCTCTGGTATTCGTGGACTGGCTCTGCCGTCTCGTTGCCGAGGTATTCGTGAACTGGCTTCGCCGTTTCGTTGCCTCTTAGTTAGGACATTAGAAACTAACCAGACAAAAGTTTATTCTACCTCTATAAGAGGAACATAATATATTTTTATATCTACTTGTCTTTGTCGTTCTAAACCCTCGAACCATACGACCTCGATAGAACCACAACATCAGGTTCTCACTATACTCATCGCTCATTTTCATCATTTATATTTTACCAACTTTTTACCGATTTTATTTATATATTTGAATTATAACAAAGTGGCGCCCAACAACAGGCTTAGTTAATCTTACTAAGGGTTTTTTGAAAATTACTCAAAAAAAAAAAAAGCTTTTTAATTGCAATTTTTACATTATTTATATGAAAAATTGGTTGAGAATTGTTTCTTTATCAATTAAAAAATTTAATTAAAGCAAATTTTAAGAATAAAATTGCTCTTATTATATAAAAATTGGAATTATTTGTTTATTAAAAATTAAAATACTCTTATTTGTTTTAATTGAAATTATTAAAAATAAAATCGCGCTTATTGGAATTATTTATTTATTGAAAATTATATTGATCATAAATTAAATTATAAATTAAATCTCAAAAGAAGTAAAAAATTGAAATCATTATTGGGAATTGAATTGTCATAAAAAAAAAGATATAGGACAAGGATATTAATTATAATAATAAAAAGAATGAAGAGAAATTATTATAATGAAGTATGATGAAGGAAATAAAATAAGCGGCCATATGTGTGATATTTATATTTTTTATAATTAAGAGGAATAATAATAGAATGTAGATGTTATATATAGATGTTATGGGCAACGGATTATTGAAGTACGTTTAGCTACAAGGTGAAAATATAGCATACAATATAAATATCCATGAACCCGTTATTAAGATCCTACCACTGCGCTTAGTTTGTCGTAAAAAGTAAATTGAAGGAAAATTATATTCGGATGATTCACACCTGAGTCATATTAATTCTACAATGAAATGTGCAATGATTACGGAGGAGGATTTTACGACTCTTAATATTTATTGGTCATGCTATATGAATGGGAAACAGCGTGTGTTCATGTAAGATGCTACTGTCCAATTGTTGGGCGCCAAGCCTTAATGGCTGAATTATTTTCTTTATGTAATTAGTTAAAACATGTTGAACGCGCACTATTATGACCCGAATGGTGAGAAAGTAGTTATTAATAACTTTTCAAATTATCCACCTTTAACAATTCTGTTATTCCCTCGATAAAAGTTATTCTTGATCTATCTTAAGTCTACCCTTAATTTTATGACATGCTTAGAAATATAATTTCTTACCTTGTGTCCGGCTAGTTTGATCGTTTGTTGTAAAAAGAATATAAATAAAAGAGAGCACTGACTTTTATCTACTTATTAATTTTTGTAAAATTATGCAAATTATTAAACTTGAAATATTACTTCACTGTAGTTCCTTTTTATACTTGGTGTCTGAGTATATGTG
>NW_026099573.1:27362024-27362422 GCF_025091365.1 Daktulosphaira vitifoliae
CGAATGAGCTAGAAATTGCTCTTTTATAGGCCTGTTTTATGAGGGGGAGAATTAGTTTAATTTGCACAATGCTTCTCATTGGCTAGGTAATTAATTTAGAGAGATCTATGCGCAATCTATTGTTCTATTAATTTGCGTTAATATTTCATACATGTATTGGTGTTTTTATATCTATCATCTCTCATTATAATGCGGTTTATTAAAAAAATCATTATTATAAAAATATAAATAAAATAAAATTATAAGTGCTAAATATCTATTACAGAATTATTGAAAAAAAAAAAATTGATTATATTATTGATTGAAAATTATATTGCTAGTAGGGTGAAAAAGGGGATTTTGGTTCCCCCCGCTTCACCCACCCACCACACCGCATGTGATGTAGGTGAAGAGGTGTG
>NW_026099573.1:27362522-27363963 GCF_025091365.1 Daktulosphaira vitifoliae
TTTTATGACTGTTGTCACTTATTCTCAGCACTCACTTGACCGATTTCTTTCAACAATACGTCAAAAGATCACAAATCGTATCTTGTCGAAGACATTACCCTTAAAAATTTTCCCTCGTTCCCTGCAAATGGGGGAAATATCCAAAAAAATTACAAATTTAAAAATCGGTGAATTTTATCTTTTTTTTCTTAAAACTTTGATAACTTTTTCAAAAATAAACAAATCAACATAATCCTTTTTTATACTAAAACCTTAGATATTTCCCTTTCATTTGATATCATTTTTTTGAAAATTTAACAGNTCAACATAATCCTTTTTTATACTAAAACCTTAGATATTTCCCTTTCATTTGATATCATTTTTTTGAAAATTTAACAGTTAACCTGCTCATGGGGGGGATTTAAAATTGCAACTTTTTTACAAAAACTAACTTTTTTAACTTGACTTTTGAAAATGTTCCGGAAATACTGTGTCCTTTAAACATATATAAAATTAAAGCTTATTTTATGTACTATAAAATAAAAAAAAAAATTTGTCCCGGCGACCTATCTTTTATGCGCAAATGGCTACCGTATTAAAAAATATGCTATTTTTGTGTAAAAATCCTGTGTTTTGTATTTTATTTTATTTTAAAATATCTTATAAGGGCAATACATTGACTTTCATGAATATTTTAATTTAATTGACAAAGAATAAAGTTCATAAGACATAAGAAATTAAGCTTCTTTATTTTTTTAAAGTCAAGAAAGTAATTTTTAAATTTGAGTTAGCTTAAATAGCCAATTTTATCATGCAACGAAAGCCACGAACAGTTGCCGAGTTGGTAACACTTAAGTCTTTCATAATTACGGTACGAGGTTCCAATCCGCCTGTGGCAATTAAATTTTGCATTTTTTTTTTCGAGTGAGAATAAAATGTTCAAATCATTTGATATTTATCTCATTTAGATTTAATAACTTCAATGAATATAAAGGATCCTATCACTATAGTCTCCCCTCGTAAGAAGAAATTTATATTCATGTTAATATTATTTTACTATGGGGTTCTTTTTGTGGCTACGATTTATTTGGGCGTTCATCGTTTCCGCCAAGCATCGTTTCCGCCAAACTGATCTTCTATCTGTCTATCTAATAAAAAATTTGAGAACCATTTAGCTTTATCCATGGTAGGCAGCTTCCCGTTCCAAAATTTTCGGCATTTATTAGTTATAGAATTCAATGTTACGTTCAGGTCTGTATTTATGATTTTTGCGTGGGGTATTAATATTAATGTGTAAAATAAAGTAATTTTTTACAATATTTTTTTCCCATCGCCATCAATTGACATTTTACCTCCTTAACCACTCTCTAAATACAGTCATATCGTTTTGGATAATTACTTATTTTATCACATAAGTACACTTTTATAAACAAAATATGGCGTTTTACCAAAGGTAAATAAA
>NW_026099573.1:27364063-27369742 GCF_025091365.1 Daktulosphaira vitifoliae
ATTAGACAAGTAGTGATCGCGAAGATGGTAAAAGGTCAACTGTCGTTAGGGATATCTTAATATGGCACATTGGCCGTACGTTTAATTNTATTAGACAAGTAGTGATCGCGAAGATGGTAAAAGGTCAACTGTCGTTAGGGATATCTTAATATGGCACATTGGCCGTACGTAAAANGTTTGTTTTATTTTCCCACTGTCATTGGTCTCCATTAGAATACGTAAAAAATCCTAGTGTTAATTTTAATATTAAAACAATTGTGCATATTAATGACAATATTTCAGTCGCCGACAGGCGTAAAATTCTAAACTCCAAACAAAAAAATTATGATTTTTCCGAACACTTCAAACAAAATGATGCGTCAACACCAGACGTACACTTCGAATCTAAGGTTAACGAAACATGTTTCGCGGAAAAAGAAACATCTTCTCTAGCAGAATTTTCACAAAAGGTTGAATTCGACATTAACCCGTCTTTATCTCACGATAAAAAACAAAAACTTGAAACATTGTTGAATAATTATAATGACATTTTTTCAAAGACTAAATTCGACTTGGGCGAGGTAAAATTACCTGATATTGAATTAAAATTAAATCGCGATCAATTAATAAATTTACCGAATTTCAAGTTAAGCGTTAAAGAACGGGTTGAGGTAGAAAAACAAACTAACGAGTTATTAAAGGCCGGCATAATAGAACCGTCAAATAGTCCATATAGTAATCCGGTATTTTTAGTAGGTAAAAATCTCCCACAGGGTGACAAAAAAGGGGCCACCCCTAAGGAGTATCGCATGGTTTTAGATTATAGAAAATTAAATTCGATTTTATTAAAAGAAAGTTTTCCCATGCCGATAATTCAAAATATATATGACTGCTTAGCTGGTAACCACTATTTTTCATTATTAGACGCGTCCAGTGGTTTTTATCAATTCAAACTATCTAAAAATTCTCGACAATATACAGATTTTTCTACTGATACAGGTCATTTTCAATTCAAAAGACTTCCAATGGGACTTAATAATGCTCCAGCAATATATCAGTCCGCTATGTGCAAAATTATGGGAGGTCTTACTTATAAAAATAATATTTGCTACTTAGATGATTGCACAGTTTTTGGAAAATCTTTCGATCAATATTTATATTCGTTAGACATAACATTACAAAGATTTAGACAGTATAATCTAAAATTGAAGCCATCAAAATGTAAATTCGGATACGAGGAAATACAAGTACTCGGTAATATCATAAATTCGAAAGGCATTAGGCCAACCGATGAGGGCATTGAATCGGTAAAAAAATTCCCTTCCCCTAACACTATTAAACAACTTCGTAGTTTTTTAGGACTTGCCAATTATTTCAGAAAATTTATTCCTAACTTTAGTAAACTGGCAAAACCTCTTACAGATCTCACTAAGGGTAAATTTAAAACAAAAAATGAAAAAATTAAATGGTTAACTGAACATGAAACAGCATTTAAAGAGCTAAAGTCTAAACTTACGACACCTCCACTCCTCGCGCATTTTAACGTAAATTTGGAAACTATACTAGTAACAGATGCTAGTAAATTAGGTCTAGGTGTTATACTTCAACAACGTGACGATAATAACGAAATTCATCCAATCTCTTACGCGTCTAAAAAGTTAACGCCCGCCGAGTCCAATTATTCCGCAATGGAACTCGAGGTTTTAGCTATTCATTTCGCGTTTACCCACTATAGGCAATATGTTTACGGTAGGAAGATTGAGGTTTGGACTGATCATAAAAACTTGACAAGTTTTATGAACATAAAAACTGAATCTAACGTTGTAAACAGGATACGAACGAAATTAATGGGCTATGATTTTGAAGTAAAATATAAAAAAGGTATTTTTAATAGGGCCGCGGATCATCTATCGCGTTATCCCAGTTCAAGTGAACTAATTAATATTTTAAATTCGAATATTAAAAATGATATTTTTAAAATAAATCTTGTTCAACCTATTAATATTGCTGTAGAACAAGCAAACGATGCGTACTTGAATAACATTATAGGTGCTATTAAAAACCCTATCTCATCAAATTCGTTTTATTTAAATAAGGCCGACAATTATGAAATAAAAGATAATGATATATTGTATTACAAAACGAAAATTAGACAAATCCCTGTATACGCACTTGCTTTACCTTCAAAATTTATTAAACAGGTAATAATTGATAATCATGATAGTTTATTAAGCGGGCATATCAGTTTTTCAAAAACACTAAACAAAATTAGGAGTAAATATTACTGGCCAAAAATGAGAAAAGATATAAAGTCATATGTTCTGTCATGTGAAAGGTGTCAAAAGAGGAAACCATATAAACAAAGTAAGCCACCGAAAGTAGGGAGATACGATTTAGACAAGTGTGAGATTATGAGTGAAATAATTATTGACTATGTTGGTCCCCTTCCAAAGTCGAGATCTTATAAGTATATTTTAGTAGCTACTGATCGTTTATCAAAATTTTGCGTAGCTCAACCATTTACAAATGCCAATGCGCGTAGTACCAACAAATTTCTTTTAGACTTATTCTTAAGATTTGGTCCAGCTAGGATAATTAGGTCAGATAATGGAACTCATTTTACGTCAAAGACAGTTTTAGACCTAATGGACGCTTTTGGGGTAGACAAAAAATTCGGAATTCCGTATAAGCCTACTTCACAAGGTCAGGTGGAGAGGCAAAATCAAACAGTTATAGACATGATATCACATTACGTTCAGGATAACAATAAGTGGGTAGATTATTTACCATACGTTGTATACGCCTATAATACTTCAATACATTCGGTTACAAATTATACGCCATTTTATTTAGTTCACGGCTATAATCCTAAAAGCATGTTTGATATTGCACTAATTCCCCCTTCCGATGGGAACGTTATCGATGAAATTAATAAAATCAAACATATTAGAAAATCATTACCCCAATTATTAGAGAAACAATCCGAACAAACTAAACAAAAACTATTATCATCGAATAATTTTCAATCGTTTAAAACGGGAGACAAAGTCTTAGTTAAAGTTCCGGTAAAGGGTAATAAATTTTCAGATAGGTATGAAGGCCCTTATGTTATTTTAAAGAAAATAGGTCCATATAGTTTTTTGATAAATCTGCCAAAAAACAATATTTTGGTCGAGTCGCCTGTTCACGTAGACCAGTTAAAACCTTTCGTTTCTAGAATATAAAATCCATTCAAATCTCGGCCCGGGGCTAGCACTAAAATAGTAAAATATGTATAGCAATGAGATGACAATATAATTACAATTTAAGAATTTTCCGAAAATATAAGAATTATAAGGTGTATAATAATCATTGTCGATATTATTACTTTTTTTTTATTTTTGCTGACATAAATTATAGGCAAGGTCAGCGTAATAACGCACCCGAAAAATTGATCTTATTGCGACAACGGTGCTCTTCGCTTCTTAAGACCCAACGAATATTATTATATTGTGCTGTTTCAACTCTTAAAAATTCTTAAAAATTTGATTATAATTTATTTTTGTTCTAATATGTTCGAATTTGTTTAATCCAAGATGGTTTAAGGGTAAAATGCTATATTAAAGTACACTATTTATATTAAATACGCTTACCTACCACTTAATAATAATTATGACTCTAGAAAATTTTTTTTTTTGTTATTGCTATTGACAATAATTCTTTACCCCAGTGGCGACTGTAGAGAATATTCAATAAATCTGATTAATTCCCTAGGTTACATTTAAAAAATCTAGACACTCTCCAATTTTAAAATTACCCCCTGTCGGATACAAGGATTAGTATGAACTATCGTGTTACTCTTATATACTAATTACTTATATATAATCTTATATCCTAAAAATTGCTTAAACTACTTAAATTAAAATCTTTTAATTATTCATTCAAATGAAGTTATTCTTCGAGGTTCATTCGACGGGTCATCTTAATCAATAATTCTATCGAAGACTTCTTCGCTTTCACAGGACCTCTCTACTTTGAATTACGATCTACATCTCGATCATTCTACCTGTAAAATATAGTTTTATAAAATATATATTTTATAATATATGTAGTTTTCAATTATTTTGAATAAAATTCGATTATTGTAGACTTACTCCTAATAACTATTTAGTTCAATATTTTAAAACCTAATTTCCCTTGTTTATCCTTGAGTCAGATAATCAAGTAATCGAATAACTAGGTCAATTATTAACCTCTATAGTGTATACGTTGCATTCACCTAATTGCCATTTTGCCATCTCGCCATTTTTTTATAGCCATTCATAGCCAGTCATCACTAACGCCACCGCCACGCCACAGCCACGGTCAATGTCACGACCATTACCATGACTTTTGTCATTTTATTTTGAGCCACAGTCCCTTTTAATAGAACATCCAAACCACGACTTCAACATCTTCGTATAATTTCGTATGTAGCGACTTGATCACCGAGACATCAAATTATCACGATTCGTGCAATTTTATGTTCTATCCGCCCTTTGTTGTCGACCATTGGGTGAGTAATTTCTAGCTAGAAAAAATAAGTCCTTATTACTATTACTATTGAAATATATAGTATTGTTATATTATTATTATTATATTATTATTTTGGGGCCCCAGCCACATTACAGCATTGTCTGTTTATTTATTATATTTTATAATTATATTCGGCAAGTCCGATTTATTATATTGTGGCATATATTTATTTATATTCGGCAAGTCCGATTTATTTATTATTTTGTGGCATATTTTTACTTAAATTCGGCAAAGTCCGACTTAGAACATTATTATATATTATTTTATTCGGTATAACCGATTTCGTGGCATAGTTATATTACTATTATTTTTGGTAAAGCCGATAATTTGATTTTGGCATATATTTTATTATTATTCTCGGCAAGTCCGATAATTAATTTTATTTGTGGCATATATATATTTTATAATTATTTTCGGCCAGTCCGATAAATTACGTTATGGCATATTTGAATTATTTTATTTGAAAATTATGGCTTACTTATAATGTTAATTTTAATTAACTATTTTCTTTGATACTTATGGCTTATTATTATTATTCCGTTCGACTAGATCGACATATTTTTATAATGGCATAATTTTATTCTAATTAACAAACAATGTTATAACATAACATTTATTATTTCGATCGGCTTAGCCCGACTTCCCTTTATTTATTATATATTATGAAATTACTTTTATTCGATACTATAAGGTGATATAAAATGCACGATACACGAGGTTTAAGAAAATTTACTTCTAAATAATCTATTTTGAAAAATAAATAGTGTCGAATTTTATAAAATTGGGTTTGAAAGAATATTTGTGGCAAATAAAACCCTTGGTTATTATTATTAAATTAAAAAAAAATATTTTACTGTGGTAATAANAATTATTTTATTGTGGTACTTACCAAACATGATTTCCAATATAACATTCCAGGCATCTTCAGTCCAAATAGGTCAAACATAAAATGAACAACACTATACAGTCAACGGTCGCCACATCCCCACATAATCCCCTATAATCTTAGCTATAATCTTACGTGACAAATTTGAATAACGGACTATATTCAAATGTTTACAACAATAAATCCTTTTGTTAACATATTATGACCTTATTGAATAGCCATTACTTATAATTACAATTGGTACTAATAGAGCGAGCCAG
>NW_026099573.1:27371080-27420028 GCF_025091365.1 Daktulosphaira vitifoliae
GCGGACTGCACACATAAACACTTTTTGCAATTCACGGCCAATGTGCCATAATAAGATATCCCTATCGACAGTTGACATTTTACCATCTTCGCGATCACTACTTTTGCCTGATAATTAACTTAACTTCGCTACCCCGTATATTATAGTGTGTGTGTGTGTCGCCGTCAGCTCCCTGTTGGATTATAACATCTCTAGGTGTCCAGCAGGTTGTATTATCCATTTAATATTTCAATTGCTTAATAAATATTTATTTATATCGTTGTTAACCTAAAGTGTTATATATATATATTGTAGTGCGACCCTTGGTAGTTCCTCTAAGGGAATATAAATTAAATAGGAAACTTCAGTACCTAAGGTAGATATAGCCTAGCCAGCTATCCCCCGTTGGTCCCTTAGAATACTGTCGACGGGCATTTAGGCTAAACCCCTAAATAGCGACGTAACAGGTCGTATCACACATGGTTCGTCATATATGATGAAATATTCGTAAATATGCTAATTTCGGCAATTTTACAAAATATTATGTATTTTGACATTTTTCTAGAAAACTAATGGATTTAAAAGAAAAACTGTAAGGACTTATTTTATATAAAACAGTTAGATATACAATTTAGTTTCAACATTTTTTTTTGTGAGAGCGCTAATTTACGAGTTAATTGCTAAAAACTAATAAAGTACCCCTTTTGGCCGATTTTCAACCCCAAGTCGGCACGGGTTAAACTCATCTGATCGGCCTGAAATTTTTTGTAGCCACTTTTTATATGTATACACACAAATTTGGGGGGTGAGCCCGAAGAATTTCCAAAATTTTCAAAATAAGGGACACCCTAATATATATATATATATATATATAGACGAAAAGAAATAAGCTGGCACTCTTTGTCACGCTATAAAATATTAATTATTTCCCTTTCATTCGATATAAATTTTATGATAATCAGACCCTTTAGCTGCAGAGTGCTACCCACAGGGGCGATTCAAAATAGCAACTTTTTTAACTTAACTTTTGAAAATATTTTGGAAATACTACGAGCTTTAAACATATGTTAAAATAAAGCTTATTGTACGTACTATAAGTTAAAAAAAAATAAGTAGTTCTCGATGACTTATCTTCTATGTACATTTATTGCCGGAGTTAAAAACATGCAATTATTTTGTGTAAAATTTTCATATATTATTTTTTCAACTTTACATAGCTAATTCATTTTAATCACTACCAAAAATCATCTATACTTTTCACAACTATGCTACGTCTACACTGTACCGCGACCTCATTGGACTACGGTTTCTTTATTTGTTTTTAATAATACAAATAATTAAAAAAACTTTAAATTTTAAAACATTCGTTTTTAAAGTTTTCTTAGAAAATAATTCAAATAAAAAATTAATACAAGTATTTGCAGAAGAGTAAGAAGAATTTTAATTCATACCTACAATATCTATTTATAACACCATATGCAATTTTCCTAAAGTTTGTATCGACCCATCATACATTTTTGTGAGATAGAGGTTAAAAAATTATTAAATATAAATAGAATAAAATTATAACGTAGTTTAAGAATGCAAAAATTATTTTAATAAAGTAACACAAAAATATATATTAGATCAAAAATAAATTTTCATATTATTATCAACTACATTGTGTATACGTATAACTAAAATTTAATTAGTCTATTATTTTAAATCATTTGGTGTGACTGATAAAACATATCAACATCAATGCATAAATAAGCTGATTACTATTTTTTTTAGAAAACAAATATGTCATTTATAGCAATATTGGCGTATTTCTTAATATAATCAGCAGGTAATATAAACACGATGCGTTTCTATTCATTTGGGAGTAATTGGTTAAATTAAATATTATTTGTTCAGTGTTTTTGTCGTGATCTCTGGATAATAATTTAATAAAATAAGTTTTTCAATAAAAATAAAAGTCAACAATACAATTAATTTGTTAAATAAATTATAATTATTATTGATATTTTTATTAGGAGTTTTTTCAAGTTCTAGTAAGTTATAGTTATAAATAAAATTTTTGTAAGCAAATTCAGCTTTCTACGATACTATTTTACTTAAAATTTAGATTTAGATTTAAAAAAATTATAATTATTTAAAAATCCAAAGTTCTTTTGATTTATCTTGTGACCTATTGCCTTTACGAAAAAATTTATTTTAGACATCCTTTATACAGTAATTAATTTTGTTCATTTTACAGGCAATCCTTTAATTTCAAGTAATTACCTAATAAAATAAATAGTTATTCTTTTTAACCTTAATTTTAATTTTATTATTTGTTTATTCAAACTATAACTAACTAATTTACTCCTTACCCGTGATCTCAGAAAAAAGAAAATTTAAGGAAACTCGAAAATTCTATATGCATTAAAACTTATGCATTTTTCACCAAAATAAATGTAGTAACTCAATGAGAAAACTATGTAAAATAAAGCTGTTGTGTTGGGTTACTGTTTATTTTTTACAATAATAATGTCTTTTAGACCGTGAGTTCAAGGGTTTGTTAAATAGATAAAAAATTTTGAAAAAAATTAATTAATCTTTATTTATTAATATAAAACCATTGTGATTAATTATCATTTTCTCTAACATCAATATCAAGACTTGTACCAGTAGTTACCTACTGGGGTGTAATAGTGAAATAATATAAGTAGGGGGTTTTAGAAAGGTGAGAAAACAATAGTTGAACATAAAGTTCAATAAGAGTAATGTTCCAAAAATTAAAAAGTCTTAAAGGTTTAAGACAAAATTTAAAAATAGATTGATCTCGGGGATTGAACAATATTGCATAAAAGATATTATCTTGTTTTAATAAATAAGATAAAATCTTGTTTTGGCCATGCCAAAACAAGATTTAAAAATATTTATATTAATGTAAAAATTATATCGAGGCCACATACAATACCAGTAAGAAAAACTTATAATAAACATATAAAATTGGGTTGGGTTTGTTATAAATATAATATAATTTAAACATTTTTGAGGTTTTAGATGTTAAATGATATTTAATTCCGTGAAAAAAAACATTATTATTAAATTAACAAGTAAACTTAAAATAAAGTATACAACCAAAATAAAATTATTTTTAAATTTATTCTAAGTTACGTTTAATTTGAAAAATATTTTAAGTATATATATCTCCAAATTACTATGTTACTCATTTTTTATTGATAATTTAAATTTAACATGTGAAGGATTGAACAGGTTTAATCAAATGATTAAACTTGTACTATTTGATACAATTATTATTTCCTTTTGATTTTTTTAAAATCATTTTTGTATTTTTAAGCCTATTTTATTTTTACAAAATTCATTTCCTGTGTTTAGTACTTTCTTTACAAAAATGATTAATGAATCGATAACAATTTTATGGCATATTCTTATTGAGCTACAAGTATATTATTTGATGATGTATTGGTTTTGTAGCACGATTAGATTCGTACTGAAGTATTTATGAAGCATACTTTATACTCATTAAATACGTAAATCTATAAAAAAATGATAGTAATTCAATGAGTACCTTTTCATAAAATTTTGTCGATCCATCAAAAATTTCAATAAGAAAAGCATTGAAATAATATAATGTAAATTAAAAATAGAAATTATTTTATTATAAGTAATAAATAATATAAAATTTGGTTAATTGGAAGTCATTTCGTAGAAGGTACTTATTAATTTTTAGGAAAATTAAAAAAAAATAATAATTGAATCATGAATTATGAGTTACCGTTTAGTTCTGAGAAATTCTGTATAGAGGGCATTTGGTACAGTATTTCATCACTTTCTCGCAGATGGAGGTGGTTTTAAGATTTATAAAATTAACAAATATTAGACCTTTTGTAAAATTATTAATTTTTTTTTATTACTATTACAAAATTTCATGCAATATTTTAAGTAAATCTATAAAAATTAATAACTATAATTATAGTATTTACAGCAGAAGAAATAGAATGTGAATTTGTTTTTTTCGATAAATCTTTTCAAAGGAATGCATCAAGTATATCACGTTTTTACATAAAATAAATTTGATGCAATTATGAGATATAAGGGAGGAGTTAATCAGTTTTTTAATAATAACTTAATCAAGATAAATAAAAATAAAAAATACTAAAAAGAATTTGCTTAATATAATTATTATTATAAAATAAATAAAATGGCTAATATTAAAGGATCACTAAATTTACAACAATTTTATAACTCTTTTATAATTTCAAAGTTAAAATTACAATGCTTGATTAATAAATACCAAATTTATACAAAATTTAATTATTATAGTAGGTATTTATTCGAGTTATATACTTATAAAACATAAAACGTGTTATCAGGATATAAATAAAGAGGTAGGAGATCATTAATTTTTGTAACAATCCTCCAAATTTTTAATATTAAATTCTATCTACAGATTTGCATCGAAGCGTTTTTAATCTCTATTATATATATAGTTATCCATGTGAGAAACACAGACTCTCCGTATTTTTAAAAAGGATGAGTTGTGAGTTGCCTCTTAGTTCTGAGACATTCTATAAATAGGTCATATGGTACAGTATTTTATCACTATCTCGCAGGCATTTATATTTATAAAATTAACAAATATTAGACCTTTTGTAAAATCAAAAATTTGTTTTATTACTATTATAAAATTGTATGCAATACATTATGTAAATCTATTAAAAATAAATAACTATAATTACAATATTTACAGCCGGAGAAATAGAAGGTTTGTGTATTTTATCTCTATCTCGCAAGTGAATGTGGCTTTTATATTTATAAATTTAACAAATATTAAGTCTTTAGTAAAATCATTAAATACGTTTTATCATTATTATAAAATTGTACAACGAATTCTAAAAGTATTTTTCATTGCATAATATTAAAATTATCTAGTAAAAAAATAGCATGCAACATTTTAAGTAAATCTCTTAAAAATAAATAATTATAATTACATTATTTACAGCAGGAGAAATAGAAGGTGAGTTTGTTTTGTTCAATTATTTTTTTAAAGAAAAGCAAAAAGTATTTTTCGTATACATATTTTGTGCTAAATAAATGTTACGAAAATTATTAATATTACAGAATATTATTCACCATGTGACTTAAGTGATGGTATGTTTATTATTTCATCAAAACTACTAAATGTATAACATATGAACTATGATATAAACATGTACGAAAAAATATTATTTATCCACAAGCATAAAACCAATGTGTTTTAGGGTGACGTTAGATAATATTCATTTTTACGATAAGAGTTGTTCTTTTTTTAGTAATATACTGAAAACTAAAGTTAAACAGAAAACTAACAACCCACTCCTTGAGTTAAACTCTCAACCTATATATGACATGTGTTGGTATTGAGAAACATTGAACAAATTAAAAAAAACTCATTTTTTAATGCTTTAATGTTTTTTTTAATAATTTAAGAGGCGAGAAAAAAGAATTTTAAAAAATGTATTCCATATCTAAGGATCACCCTAAAGGGTCATTAAAAATTGAGATCATTGTATTTTCAAATAAATCTGTAGTAAATGTTTATTCGAATGTTTGTGGATAATTCATGTTTTTTGTTTTTCTGTATGAAGCTTACACGAATAAGCAGATTTTCCGACGTGACACAAAATATCATTGTCCCTATGAGAAGCACAGATTCTCCTTATTTTTAATAAGGATCCTTCTTATAATCAAATAATTATTAGTACATTATATTACAGGAGAAGAGTTAGAAGGTGAGTGTGTTTTCTTCAATATACATTTTTAAAGAAATTCATAAAGTAGTATATATTTTTATGCTTAACAAATGTTATAAAAATTATTACAATTACAGAATATTATTCACCTTGGAACTTTAGTGACGGTATGTCTATTATTCTATATATTATTAAAAAATATAATATCATATTAAAATCGATACGAAAAACTAAAAATGATATCATATCAATATTACTGAATATAACATAGTTGATAATGTAAAACAATACTTATTAAAACATAAATATATATATTTAAACATTATATTTAATGAATATTAAAGGGGAAAATGTTACAGTAGAAGAGTTAGAAGGTGAGTGTGTTTTATATATTGTGTTTTCTTCAATATATATTTTTAAAGAAATTAATAAAGTATTTTACATTTAAAATTTTTTATGCTTAATAAATGTTATGAAAAATGTTACAATTATAGCATATTATTCTTCATGGAACGATAGTGACAGTATATCATTATTCTATATATTATTCAAAAGATTAACAAAAAATGATATCATAACAATTGATATATATTATTACTGAATGTAATATTATTAACAATATATAACAATACTTTTTGAAACATAAATGTATATTTCCAAACATTATACTTTATAAATATTAGAGGTACAAATTAAATAACGTTTAAGTTTTAAACGAAAAAATGTAATAACATTGTAATGTCAAAATGATGTTTAAATCTTGAACAAAGTAAAGTTCAATTCAAATATAACTTATAGTCTATTTATACGGCAATACATTTTAAATCTTCAATGCGAAGCTGAGACCTTCTCAGCTTGGAATCTTAATTTTACTATGATGTGTTTTTTTTAATGTCTGTCACCACTTTTTTAGCTATCACCGGACCGATTTCTTTCAACTTCGTTATTTTTTATTTTTTAACTACATTTGCGTGTACTAGTACTAGTCCAAATTGTTCAAATTTTTTTGGTAACATGTTACTCTATAAATCATTTCTAAAAAACTAATTTTGGGTTTCGCATAAATTTAACAAAGGATTTTTATAATTATAATCAAATTTTATTATAAATTTAACTGAGTACATTTTTTTATCAACTTTTTGATCGTTCTTTAGTTTTGATGCGAATTTAAGAAAAATTCTCAGCTCTCACTGGACTACTTTTAATGTTGACTATGTCTAAAGTACACGATTTTAATCTTGTTGAAATTAATCACCAAATATTGAAAAATAACCCTTAATTTTAGAAACTTAGGCAAACAACAATTGTAAAAAATGGCAATTTAAAAAAAAAAAACTTTTTTTAATTAAATATTTCTTCAAATAATAAGCGAATAAAATTCATTTTTATACAAAATTACACAGTAAAATCATATCACTAAAGTGAAACGTATTTAAATCAGCATAGACTAAAATATATTTTGCTAAACCACGTTATTGCGCTAATTTTAAATTTGCAATTAGATTTTTTCCATCTCCTCTTTTTTTGAGATTATTACTACAATTATTACTAAAAAAAAGTATCTTGCAAGATGTTTTATGAATATATTAAAAAAATGCAAAAGTCAATCCGCTTCACATGATTTGAACCTTGTATATCGAATGCTAGAATCATATGTGTAACGAACTGACCCATAGGTTACTACGACTATGGGGTGATGAAAAATAGCAACAAGGGTTTTTTTACTGTCCCTGACTTGCCTAGCTTCATTGATATGGTTAGTTCAATTGATATCAATTAGAGATAACGGTTGTTTACTTATTAATGGATTTTGTAACAAGTATATAATAAGTAACACATAAATATAATTATACTAGATATCAATAACATCCAAAGGAGTAACTAAAGGGGATGGATTGCCTCTCTTAAGTTACGTCAGTTAGCCAACATGATATATATTTTTAATTTTTAAAAAATTATATTGATAATATATCCTACAAATATTTCGAGATAAATATTCTATATTTAATCTAATTAATATCTTTTTATAAACAAATATTTAAAAAGATATTTTTTAAGAACATTGTAGAAATATTTTTAGTGTTATATTCTCAAAATATACATAAACAAATATTTCATAAATTATTTTGTAAGAATATTTTGACAATATTAATATATACTATTTTTTTTAGTATTTAAATGTTGATTTCTTATGAAAGTTTATAATATGAACTTAAATATGAAACTTTAAATTTTTATTAGTTTACCTTATAAGTTTGAAATAAAATAAAAAATTATATGGCGATTTAAAAATTGGTTTTGTTTAGATTAATATATGTTCAGGGATTTAATATGTAATAGTAAACATATAAAACAATCACTATTATAATTTTATTATCTTATTATTTTTGTAATTATATCGTATTGAATCTTTTCAATAGAAATACTAATAATTTCTATGAAACTTTTTTGTTTAAATAAATAATTCAATTGAAATATTCAGAATTATATTCCGTATAATTATATCATTTAGTATTCTATAATATACTAATATTCAGAAATATTTTGTGTCTGGTTTATTTATGATTTCGTCCGTAATTGTGTTATTTAATTTCATTTTAATGTAGGGTTTTTGATTATTTTTTTATTCGTTATACTCATTTTTAACTAATTAGTTAAATAATATCAAAAATCAGTGGTACTAAAAAAAATCTAATTGTAGATTTGAAATCAGCGCAATAAATGATCATTAAGAGTATATTTTTTATTCTAATGTTCATTCCTTGTAGACCATTTATTCAAAATTAAAAACAAATTATTTTCTGAGCATTTTTGTATTCAGCCCTTCAATTTTTGAAACACGTTTGTTATAAAAGTAAAAACAACTTTATAATTTTTTATAATTTCTCCATTAAAATTACAATATTAAATTATTGAATATCAATTTGCTCTAAATTTAATTTACACTATAAAAATTTATTCATTTATAATTTTTATAAATCAAAGAATTACTACTAATCAGGAATAATGAAGGAAGTAGGAATTCATGTTGCTTCTGGAATAATCATTCAATTTTTTTAAATTAAACACTATCTAAAGGTTTGCACAGAAACCTTTCTTATGATAGACATTTCTATCACTATTAGATATCATTTATACTTGTCTCAACTATGCCACGTCCACACTGTGCTGCAATCTTACTGTACTGCCCTATTATTTTATTTATTATGAGTTATTACCGAGGTTTAAAATAAGTTTTCTAAAAACTATTTAAAATTGATTTTTTCCATTTTTTTTTTTTTTATGAAATTGATACCAAAAACCCATACAACACCAAACCGGTTTCTAAAATTGAAACCAACCATTTATCTGTTCATGCATTAGTGTACAAAATGTATATGTAAATAATCTTTGTTATCGTAAAATTCTCTCGCGTCTCTCATTGTAAAATTTTCCCTTCACTTCTCGTGTGTTTGTCATCTGTTATTGTAAATAGTTAATTTTAAGTGTTTGTGTTTTTCTGTTAATCGTTTTTTCGGCAACTATTGCTTTTATAATTATTATGTGTATGATAAATTGTTTTGTCATTACTTTTCTTTCGTTGATATTCGGCAACTGAAGCCAGCTGGTTCTTTTTTTTTGATTGTGCAAAATAAATTTACTTTTATTTGTAAATGCAATTTAATTATTGTAATAATATTATTTGTTTTAATCAAAACCAAAAGTATTACATTCTTATTGGTGAACAGAAAAGTGTTGATCTTTTGGCGAAATAATCGCCTTCATCCGACAGGTAACTAACCACATTAATGTATAACATTAATAGTTATTTGCCAAATTAATTAAACACGAGTTTAAAATATAAACATTTATCAAAGTCTAATTCTGAACTAAAACAGAAAACGGTTATGTTTTTAAACAGGCTATGAATCCTATACTCTAAACAAGAATCAAACCGTAAAAAAATCGTAGAGTTTTAATGCCTAATTATTACATTTTTCGTAATTAAATTTACATTTACTAGATCAAATTAAATTATATTTGTTTTTGTATGTTTAACGTGAATCCTCAGATGTATTATTAGATTAAATATTAACTAATAATCATTTATATTATAGACATGGAAAACGGTAAGTTATATAAATATAGATATATCATACATTTTAATATATATTATTTATATTTAAATTCTCTCTATATTTTTATTAGAAATGACATTTGTATAATTTACCCTTATTTTTATCTTTATTAAATAAGTATATTTTATTAAGTCATTGACAACCAATATTTTTTTGAGCTTCTTCTGGCCTGGCTAAAACAAGATTCAAACATATTTATATTTATTAGACATTTTATTAAAGCAGTAAGGTAGTGTCATAATAATCACTAAGTCAAAAATTAAAAACTAAAAATATCTTAGTCTAAAAGTTAAGCTAAAAAAGTCTCAGAAAATAGTGTCTTGAGTATATATTTTGTGTATTTTAAAATTACCAATAGAACTGGATTTAATAATAAACAATGGGTTTTTATAGTCGGAGGAGGAAAGTCTTTTTCCAATTTGTCGTATAATTTAAATATAATTCATAAATATATATTTTCCATATCTTTTACGTGTTACTGTCGGTCAATGCATTGAACATATTGCGCTGTCAACCTGAGTAAATAAACATGACATTGATTGCGTTTACACAAAGATATGTGTAATTTGTATATTTATAAAACTCCTTAAGTTATTTTTTGCGGATTGGGGGTAAGAATACTTCCATGGACCCTCTGCCTGTTGTAAGATTTTGCATCCAGTAAAATTTTAGAAATAGTATGAGAAGTTCCGACCAAACTTAGGTGGATTGCCCCATCCCAACCGATGTACGCGGGGACAACAGGTGAGAGGAAATAAAGTAGTTAGAGATGGAGAAGACCAAAGAATAATGAGTTTGACACCAGCCGTACAACTTATGCGATAGCTGTTTCACCAGTCATGTGTACAGGTCTACCCAACACTTGTAGTGTTAACGATGTAGGGACATGACCACTTAACTCTAGACTGGACTCGCGTATAAAAGAGAAAGATACATACAAAGTAAAATTAGATACTTGGAATGTTGGAACATTAACTGGTAGAACTAGAGAATTAGTAGAACTAATGAAGAAGAGAAAAGTTAATATTTGCTTTATGCAAGAAACTAAGTGGAGAGAGAAAGCAAGGGAAATTGTTTAGAATTATAAAATAATATATTCAGGTAATATAAATATAAAAATTGGCGTAGGAATAATAATTAATAGAACATGAAAAGTAAAGTAGTAAAAGTAGTGACAGAATTATAATCTTAAAATTAATTCCAGGGGATAACGTGTTGGGTTGAATGTAAGTGCATATGAACCACAAGAAAGATGGGATTAAATAAACATCTCTTTTGGAGAGAGATAGATGAGGAATGAGATAGGTAATGAGATAGGTAATGAGAATGTGATAATGACTAGAGATATGAAAGGACATGATATAATGGAGGATATGTATGATGACACCACTGTAAAAAGTGTGGATGGACTAAGAGAATATTTTGAAATTACTAAAGAGATACAAGAAAAGGTACCGTACTGCGTGTTATTCACTGACACTTGTAGTGACAATAGGATAAAAATAGGGAAGAAGATAATCAAAGGATATTGGTGTGGAGATCAACTGTTAAAAAAAAGAGTTTATGACTATACAGGAGTAAGAGTATATAGAGTACGAGTTTGACAAAGTTGATCGCGAGATAGGTGAAATAAAGAGTTCAGTTGTAATAAGCGAAAACGTGATAGAAGAGATGGAAAGTTTCATGTATTTAGGATTAGTTGTCCAAAATAACGGTGGTATTGACGAAGATATATGTAACAGGTTAAAGCCCGGGTGGTTGAAGTGGAAATAAGCGTCTAGACTGTTATGCGATAAAAAATTTCAATGAGACTGAAAGTACTATTAGACTGTAGTGAGACAAGCTATGATGTATGGTTTATAGTGTTGGGCGATTGACAATAGAATAGAGCAGAGAATAAGTGTAGCAGAGAAGAGAATGCTTAGATAAATGACTGCAGTGACTAGAAAAGATAGGATAAAGAATGAACATATAAAATGAAGCATAGGTGTAGCGTCAAATGTGAATAAGATGAGAAAAATAGACTTAGATTATTTGTTCACGTGATGAGGAGATAAGAATCAGAAGCTGTAAGAACAGTTATAAAAATGAATGTTAAATGAAGAAGAGGTATAGCAATACCAAAAAAGAGATGAAGAGATGTTATTGAATGTAATACGAGGACGTCTGATGTGAGTGTAAATAATGTGGAAGATCGTATTAAGTGAAAGTTTAGTATATGGGTGGATGACCCCAAGCAGTTAGGATTAAGGCGAGGAAATAGAAGTAGAAGATATAACGCTATTAGTGATGGCCAGGGACAAAAATGTTAAGATTGACAAGTATTATTAATAATATAAATTATTAAATTTTCATAAAAAAAATGTGTTACAATTATTTGATTAAATTCCCGTTTTTGTCAGAAATTTCTAGTAGGCGAACAACTTTAAATTTTAAATAAAAAATTCCAATTTAAAAATAACTATTAAATAGTTTTTATTGTTATACATTGGTGATTTAGGTAATTTTTAGAGAGAATTCAAGTGCTCAGTATGGGTTTCAAAGGTTTAAAACAATATTCATACTGTTTTCTGTTTCATTTATCAAGATTTTAATACTTAATAATGTATCAAAATCTTAACTTTTTTCCCGCGAATATAAATAATTATAAACATACAATGTTTTGTGGTCCCACAGATTTCATTATTGTCTTCCATTTTTTTACATCTTCTAAAAATGAATGTTTTTTTTACTTATTTCAGTTTTTATAGACCTATATAAGTTTTATAAAAGTATTCAATATAGAATGCTGAACATTTAATTAAAATCCTGAAAATAAATTGTTGCTATAATTTGTATTATTTATTTTTAAAAAGCTTCAAAAAAACCTGTTTCACAAAATTAAAATTTTTAAAAATGATAAGAATCTAATGATTTTAATATCACAATGAGTAGGTATATTATGTATACCTCTGTTTCTTCTTCTTTTTTATCTCTAGTATTAACATAACTAATTTCTACATCAATAAATTTAAGTTCATAAGATTTTAATCAATTTACTAGAAGGCATTATTTATTTCCTCAACTAATTAATTTTTTTTTAGTTTGCGGAATTTGCGAAAATGTTTCTTTATTTTTTACCATCGTTATCGCATTAATCTATTTAATTGAATTTTTGCATGAAATAGTTTCTTCATGATATGACAAAACTAAAATTACATATTATATAATTTTTCTGTTTCAACATGATAAGAGAAAAATGGCTATGAAACATACTTGTCTGGTAGTTTTAATACTGTTCTATTACATAGTTTTATTTAATAATCATTTTATTGTTGAATTTCTGTTTCGATATTAATTGGTTCTTGTTTATCTTCTTGATTGTTTTTTTCATAATCAACAAACACTGTTTCTTTTTTGAGTTATTTCATTGTTAAAATCAATACTTCTAAATACAATAATATTTGTAATACCTGAAAATCGTTCGCTGTATCATTTTATGTTATTAGAATAACCAACAAGTATACATTTTTCGCTCTTAACATCTCATTTTTTTCTCTTTTTTTTTTTGGAATATGAACAAAGACAACTATTCCAAATATTCTCAAATGTCTTATGTTTATTTTTTGTTAAAATAAAGTTCATATAGTGTTTTATTTTTAATTGAATTCCTACCTGTTAAATTTAGTGTATGAACTACTGTATTCACACTTTCTGCCTAAAATGAATTATCCAACATTTTGAATGAATTAATGTTCTTGCAGCTTGAACTTTTGTTATTTTATGATGTTCTACTTAACCATTTTGTTTTGGAGTGTATGGAATTGTTGTTTAATGAATTATTCCATATTTCTGTAAAATACTTTTTACTTCATTATGTATAAGTTCTAATCGGTTATCACTGCCAATACTTTAACTTTAAACTTTTCACTTGAATTGGATTATCTAATTTTTCATAATTTTAGAACCATTCATTTTTTAATTTTCATTCAAAACCATTTTTGCCCATAAACATTTAACAGTTTTTCCAGCATTTAATAAGCGTTTTCACAATTAACTAAATATTACATCTTCTTTCTTCACTGAAGTTAAAATAATTTTTTATTATAACTATTTTTGACGTCCTAAAAGTATCACTGGTGATCTGGGTCCATTACCTGTTATAAGAGGATTATATTTTGGTTCGACGAAAGATAAATTACAACACAATTAGTTACTATAAAATAATAAGTAATATTTCACTCTAAAACATATACTAATGTATAAATAAAACTAAGTTCTAACAATGTAAGTACTTATTCATAAGTGCATTATTAGCATAACGTAAAAATAATACATATAACAAATTATTCATTAAATTTTCAACAGTTTTGTAGTACATAATTAAACAACATTTCTTTTTTCTTAGTGTGTCTTGCATGTAAATCGGTTATTTCCGATGTTGGGAAAATGTATGAGACAAAATGTTGTAAAAAAATATTATGTTACAATTGCTTTTTGCATAATAATAAAGAAAACTTTCTTAAAAGATGTCCTTTTTGCTACATGCTTACAAAAAAAGGTAATAATATTTTAGTTGTAACTGTAATACATACTATTTTATTTTCAAATAGTGTTGGAAATGATAAAGTATTAAATATGTAATGAATATTATTAAATTTAATATCAATTGTATTGTAAATAATTCTTTCAAAAATTAGTGTTTAGGAGTAACATTCGAAAGTTAAATGAGAACTTTTATTTTATTATTAAATAGAAAATGGTATAAATATAACGTACTGTTCGAAAACGAGTTTCCTTTATTATTGTTTGACATATTAGCATTAAACGATACAGAAAATGTGAGCAGATGAACATTATTTAGCAACGTCAGTTTTTATCGTAACGTACAGATAAGCATGTGTCTATTTGTGCACCCCGCACTTATGCAAGTAAAAATTATAATTGAAAGATTACAAATATCAAAATAAAATAATCAAGTGAATTGGCCACAACGGAAAATTTGTAACTTTCATGGCGTCTTGAAAAATATTAAAAAAGGGTTACCAACCCACTGAGCGAGACAATGTACTGTCGAACCACAGTAGGATTTAAAATAAAAAATAAAAAATTGTACATTGATAGCAATTTAAAAAAGAAAAATAATAAAAAAAGTTGTATTTGATCTCTGTTGAGTCGTTGATAGTAGATGTACACCACAACNAAAATAATAAAAAAAGTTGTATTTGATCTCTGTTGAGTCGTTGATAGTAGATGTACACCACAACCTGGTGATAGTTGTCACATAATCAAGATGATCAGAAATGACCTTATACAAGGCTGTTGGCCGTACCTCATAAACTAGGAGTTGATTTTTGAAAAGGGAAAAAAAATACCAAAAATCATTGAAGATGGAACACGAAAAAAAAATAAGATGACAGTTAAGTTAAATGAAGGGGACTTTATTAAAATTAAAAATAAAATTAAGTTAATACAAGGCAAAAACCGAACGGTCAAAAAATCTCTTCTACAAAGTAAAGGGGAACAGAGAGAAAAACAAACAGATATTAATAAAAAAAAAAGTTATACCTACACTTTTACAATTAGAGAATACGATGAACTTCGTTAAATTCACTGAAAAAATGAAACTGGTAAAATTTGAGTACAATAAGTCAACCTCTTCAGGTGCCTCAAAGGGGTTGAAGTTCTTCAAAAATGGGGTGGATTTTCTTTTTTTGAGTGTACGCTCATTATTTTTGAAGTTTCGTCAAAAACACAAAGAACAATTTTTATAGAAATTAATGTGAACAAAAAGTAAGGTAATATATTATTTTTTTGTAAAATTAATATTTTTTCGTAAAAATAAAAAAATTATTTCACTTAATTTAAAAAAAAAAAGATTAAGTTTTCAGTTATACTTTTCCAGTGTCTTACATTTTAATTGTACACAGAAATTGCACAAAAGTAATATTAATCACCGTGATATCTTCTATAAAAAAGATTATTTGAGTTTATTTCGAATTATGAATCCTTTCCAAATGAAAATTTAAAACAACTACGAAAACATGTTTTTTTTTGCATGTATGTTTTTTTTTTCATAAATTAACAAATATTCTTAGTTATATTAAATAAAAAAAAAAAAATAAGAAGCACAATAAAATAATNTTTTTATTTAATATAACTAAGAATATTTGTTAATTTATGAAAAAAAAAACATACATGCAAAAAAAAACATGTTTTCGTAGTTGTTTTAAATTTTCATTTGGAAAGGATTCATAATTCGAAATAAACTCAAATAATCTTTTTTATAGAAGATATCACGGTGATTAATATTACTTTTGTGCAATTTCTGTGTACAATTAAAATGTAAGACACTGGAAAAGTATAACTGAAAACTTAATCTTTTTTTTTTTAAATTAAGTGAAATAATTTTTTTATTTTTACGAAAAAATATTAATTTTACAAAAAAATAATATATTACCTTACTTTTTGTTCACATTAATTTCTATAAAAATTGTTCTTTGTGTTTTTGACGAAACTTCAAAAATAATGAGCGTACACTCAAAAAAAGAAAATCCACCCCATTTTTGAAGAACTTCAACCCCTTTGAGGCACCTGAAGAGGTTGACTTATTGTACTCAAATTTTACCAGTTTCATTTTTTTAGTGAACCTAACGAAATTTTGAGCCCATGACTCTAAATTTATAAAGTTGAAAAATAAGGACCGCCGTAATATATACAGGGTGATTTTTTTATCACAACCCACTCAATTACTTGCAGAATAATAATAATTTAAACATTTTTTTTTTTTATTATCTTTAGTTACACATTATTCTTGAATTTTTAACTATGTAATACTTTTTAAGTTCATCCCTTATGCCTTGGAAAGGGGTCAACTTTGTTTTTTTAAATGGTAACACATATTTTTAATTTCATAAAATGTTTGAGTTTTTAATTTAATAGCAAATGGCGTTTGAATTTTTAATATAACTTAATTCGTTTATTAGATATAATCATTTAAAGTTTCAAATTTTTTAATTAATATACAGGTATAATACACAAGGGATTACAAATATAGGTAGCTAATTGGTTTTTTATAACATCGATATTAGCAGGTACACAGCATTGTTATTATCAATTGTAGTAAGGCACATTGTTATGAGTTTATAAATACACTAACTGACAATACAGAAAGTATATCTATTGATAATCATATTTGATAATAAACAATCCGTGACTGAGACAGCAATGTCATAAAAATCCAATTAGCTACCTGTATTTATAAACCCTAGTATATTATACATGTATATTAACTCAAAATTTTGAAACTTTAAATGTTTATATCTAATAAACGAATAAAGTTATATTAAAAATTCAAATGCCATTTACTATTAAATTAAAAACTCAAACATTTTATTAAATTAAAAATATGTGTTACCATTTAAAAAAACAAAGTTGACCCCCCTCCAAGGCATAAGGGATGAACTTGAAAAGTATTACATAGTTAAAACTTCAAGAATAATGTGTAACTAAAGATAATAAAAAAAAAAAATGTTTAAATTATTATTATTCTGCAAGTAATTGAGTGGGTTATGATAAAAAAATCATCCTGTATGTATAAATCACAAACAAAATATATATAACATATATATTTTATTTTATATTAATATTTATATTTTATATATTTTTTAGGTCCAAGCGGGACCTAAAAAAAAATATAGGGACACCTAAAAAAAATTTTGGCTTAAAACATTAAAATAAACGCACACAACAAAAAATTTCTACCACTACAGACGAAAATTAGCTTCCGATAATAACTAATTTTGGACAAAACGTTCGTCGTTTGACTCAGCGGTCCTATAGTGACACCACGGTTAGCCTTTAGAGTAGGGATCAACAAATTTTACTACTCAGTGCCGGAAATGGTTGAGAATAATTTTAATAAAAAAAAATATCGTAAGGCGACAATGTATGTGGTGAGCAGTGCAAATGACGTTCAACATAGGAAAGGAACGGGGTGGAGTGTACACACAAATGCTGTCCATGAACCGGGCCAAAATAGTACACAGCTGGCTATCTCGCACGCGCTTACACAAATCACAATACCTTATCATGATTATCGCAACACGCATTCGGCTCAGCCAAGATAATTTAGAACACACAGATATATACATGATGATCGAAATCTGGTAAGACACTTATTTTCTCAGAAACTATTGAAAATTTAAAATTTTTGTAAAAAGAAAAATTACTAATTATAAGTTTATAAAACTCTACAATAATATGAAATTAAATAATTTTTTTTTATCCCTTTAGGGATAAAAATATTTATTTATAATTTTTTTAAATAGGAACCACTATTTTTGAATTGATAATATAATAGAAAAAAAAATTACTAACAATTTTGTTCTTATAATTTTTTATATCTGGACAACCGTTTACGTTTTATAATTGTTTAAAGATTTTGACTTCCAGAAAAAGTATTACCACATATTACGTTTCATAATATCGGTGGCAGTGCAACCGGTTTTTTTGTTAGATCTTTTAGTCTTACAAAACCATAGACTTAGCTATTAACAATACGCTGAAAACCCGATTTCATTCTATTATTGTTATTATTATTATTAGCGCGTAGTAAATTTTTATAGCTAATTTACCTGTCATAACTTGATCAATAAAATTTGGTTTATGCAACATCAAATAAAAATAATGACTTCTGTATTTAATACAGTATAATGACAATAGAAATTTGACTTAAAATCACTTAATATTAACAAGCTGTAACGGACGAACGGTTAATCGGATAATAAAGATTATAAGAACAAAATTGTTTGTAATTTTTTTTCTATCATATTTTAAAGTTAAAAATAAGGGTTCCATTTAAGAAAATTCTTAATAAGGGTTTTTATCCTTGAAGGGACGAAAAAAATAATGGTTTGACTACATATTATTGTAGAGTTTTTTGAACTTGATATTTTTTCTTTATTATAAAATTTAAAATTCTCAATATTTTCTGAGAAAATGAGTGTCTTACCAAATTTTGATCACCATGTATATATTTACAAACAGACAAAAAAATATAAGCTGATACTTTTTTTAATGTTACAAATAATTCAAAACGTTACAATACTGGCTATCGACTTTTTAACGTTTTATTTTGAACATTATCTATTTAATAGTAAAAAAATAGACTCCTAATTAACTTTTGAAAGTTACCCATAAAATGTACCTTTTGTAATAAATATTTCTTACTATAAACTTATAATATTTACAATGATTTATAATAATAATATAATTTTAATCTATGTGTTTTTATAAAAAAAAATGGAGATTAGTATATAAAATAAATTACACTGCATGTTGATGAAATAACGACAAAAACGATTATATAGTAGTTAGTGGTGGATTATGTTATACCCCTTACAACCACCAGCAATACGATCTTGTCATAAAACTTTCATGAGTTCCATTTCTATAGAATTTTTAATATTCTCAATTACTACAACAAATTATTTGTCTAGGAACAATAATTGTTTTTAAAAAAAGTATATACTTATAATTGTATTTACCTAAAATTGGATAAGTGACATTTAATAATTATTAAAATTATATTGTTCGCTACTATGGAATTATTAAATTAATGACTTTTTGGTGGTTACTATAAGTAATTTTCTAATTTTTTTGAAAAATGTTGATTTGAATTATATTAATGCTTAATATAGAACTGCAACAACTCGAAAATGAAAAATTTTGAGCTTTTAAAATATTATCTATTATTTAACATCAAAATTGTAGAATTCGAATTGAATATAGCTAAATAATTTTTCAAAAAAGAATGTTTTTTAATTTGAATTTAACACATACACAATATACAGAAATTGTTGTTCATTTTTTTTTTTTTTTTTTTTTATGATAATGATGTGTTCAGAATTACTTAACAACATGTGTAAATGTATATAATTCCTAGTCCTATAAATAACAACTTAATCATTGAAATTTTTAGGTAAACTGTTTGATATAATTAAGTTGAAAACATTATGTAAGGAATGTAAAACAAAGGAAGGAAAATATAGCTATTCTTCAATTTGTCCACACGTATTTTGCAAGGAATGCTTTAAAAAAAAAAAAAAAGAAAGCGATCATTGCCCATATTGTAATCAACCATTAATAAGACGCCAAGACAACCGTGAGTGATATATTTTACAAATACAGTATATCTTAGACCTTAATGATAATGATAACACTTATAACTTTTGATACAATTATCATTTTGTTGAAATATATTATTATTTTTGATATTTATTATCTGGTTTGACAATATTTAAAGTATATTCATTAAAATTTATCGCTAAATAGAAAATATAAATAATTATTTTTTAGCTTCGTTATGAAGCTGAAAAGGTATTAATTTTATAGAAACTTTAGGTATTTCTCGTTCAATATATATACATGTTATCAAAACCTGACCCTTTACCTGCCCACAATCGGGCATTCAAAATAGCAATTTTTTCAGTTTAACTTATGAAAATGTTCTGGAAACACTGCGTACTTTAAACATATATTTTAAAAAAATGTGTCCCGAGAACATATTTTCTATGTGCCAATGACCGTTGAAGTTGGGTTATAAGTTTTATATACCGTTAAAAGTTGAACAAATGTATTAAATAAATTTAAATTTATTAAATATTTATTCACACATTACTCTTATATATCATGAAACTTACAATTGGGTTATAAATACGGAGATAGGAGTTTATTTTGCTTTTGGAATAATCCAACAATTTCTTAAAATTAAACACTGTCTACAGATTTGCATCGAAACATTTTTTTTGATAATGATTTTAGTCACTGTCAGATAACCTCTGTACTTTTCCCAACTATGCCTCGTCCACACTGTGCCTCGACCCCACTGTGCTACCGTTTTTTTTTTTATTGTTTTTCTTTATTGCAAGAAAAAATTATATTTAATGGTAGATTAAACTGGTAACTTTCGTAAGTTAAATGGGAACTAAGAATGGTTAAAATATTTTGATAACTCGTTTTATATTATTACTTTTTAGGATATTAATATTTTATTTTTAAAAAGGGCATAGAGCAGTGTAGTGTTTAGCGATGCTGTATTTTTACCATAAAGCACAGATATGAATGCTCAAAATTGCGCATCCCTGTCTCCTATAACTAAAAACTATATTAATTCAATAATTAAAAACGCGAAACTGGTTATCGACCAGATTAAACATTATTTAGGCTATTCGTCATTTAATAGTTAAAAATATTAATAATTATCCCCATAATCTATCCATAGAAATAAATTCTTTTCATAATAACTTTGATATATACTATGATTTAGAAAAATTAATCAAGTTTTAAACTGTATATTTTATTTAAAAAAAAACACTATTTAATAAAATTTAAATTATTAACATTTATCTGTAATAATCAACATAAATAAAATTAAAGTAATTTTATATGCATACTATTTTCCTCCTAACTTTTCATTTGAACAATATAAAGTTTTTATAATTCCTTTGAAAATGTATGTATATCATATTCCTATTTAGTTCTTATAGCATCATTAGATTATAACTTACCGGTTATATTCTGGACTAATTCGAGGGAGCATACAAATCTTTTCGATATTAATTCTAATAAAATGATTTTTGTGGTTATCAATTGCATTTTATATTTATTCCACAGAAATAGCAGAATTATTTAATTAATAATTTCAATTTATATAATTATTAATTGGTCACTTAAAAGTGGTATAACCCAACTTTTTGGAAATTAATATTTGTTATTCCTGTACAGAAAACTTTACAATGACTAAATTTCATCTAAATTATAGACAAATCTGTAAGCAGAATTCTAAACTTTTTTTACTAGTAAAGTTATTTGAACCTTTCTTATAACAGTGTTTAAATAATTTATAATCGATGATCAACATAGATTTATTAGATGCAGTTAAAGATGAATGTAAGAGCAATGTAATTTATATGGATTTTCAAAAAACATCGAAAAAAATTGTGCAAAAAATTAATAAAATTTGATAAGTTTATTGAAAATTATACTTTTAATAATTTAGATACTGTTCAATCTTCGTGTAACTTTTCAGTCTTATTTTTTATTCGATACTTATGTAGACCATATATTTTAAAACAAATGAAACTTTAGTTTTCCTAATTAGATATAAGTCATGCTTTAATAATATACATTGATTTGATACATTGTACTGTGCGTACAATTCATTAATAGAGGATGGATCTATTATTTGGAATTCCTCCCCAGGTTTATCATGTTAAAAATATTGAAATAATTCAGCAGCGTTATTCGCGTTACATTACCTACAAAAATACAGTTAATATTTACCGTTTTGGTAATATTTGTGAAGTTGTTATGAGCCAAACATTGTCAATATGTATAACATGTCAATTGTCCACGTTAATGTAGTTAGAAAGCTGTACTTAACTTTTTCTATTCTAAGAAATATATATACATAAGATCACATATATTTTCAAGTTAAACGAAACAAATGTTAGCATAGGCTAAATTTTCAACTAGTAATCAGGAAAATATATTAAAATAAGATAATTTCAAACTAATCTATACCATTTTAATTGAATACAAATTTAAAAAGTTTATAACACCATTACTTATTTACATTGTAAATTTCTGATGACTATTAATTTATTAATTTTGTTTTTTAGAGTGCACTTGTTGTTTTGAGGCTATTACTAATAAAACTGATACTTATAAACATTGCAATTCCATATTTTGTAAATCATGTATTCTAAGTTCACTAAAAATAAAAGGAAATACGGACTGTTTATATTGCTCTAAAGATATAATAACTACTGGTAATGTATTAACCAACACACATTAAAAATAAGTTTCATTCTAATTCTGTGCAATTCTTCTTTTTTTATGAAAATTTTATAATTTTTTTTATTAACAATACTTATCAATCTTAATTGGTTATAATTGGGTTATAAATAAGGAGATAGGAGTTCATTTTGTTTTTGGAATAATCCAACGATTTCTTAAAATTAAACACTATCTACAGATTTGCATCGAAACATTTTTTTTGATAGTGATTTTAGTCACTGTCAGATATCCTCTGTACTTTTCCTAACTATGCCTCGTCCACACTGTGCCTCGACCCCACTGTGCTACCGTTTTTTTTTTATTGTTTTTTTTTACTGCAAAAAAAAATTATATTTTAAGGTAGATTAAACTGGTAACTTTCGTAAGTCTATTTTGGTTCTAATAGAGTTTTATAAATCAGAAGTTCAGTATTAATGTTTGTAATCTTGAAATTTATGAATGTTTATTGTTTATGATTTATGCTTTGATTAACCACTGACGGTTATTGAATAATTAGTGATTAATTTTAATATTCTAAGACCGCGTGAGTCGTTTATAAAGTGTGAGAATAAGATACTTATCGTGGGAAAAGAAGAGGACTAGTACTTTTCATAAGAAACACCAGGATAAGGTAAAATTCTTAGAGTAAAAGTATCATGAATTTAATTTGTTAATTGTAGTGTTAAGTATTATTATTGATCTTATAAAGAAAAGGCGTTATCTTGTCTTACATCAAAAAGTCAAATTTCAAGCTTGTTGATGATTTTTTCCGCCAAAGTAGTAGGATGTAAATTACGAATCACAAAGTGTAAAAGTTTGTTTTCTTTTCAATGGAGTGTATGAAATTAATTTTTTTTTTATTTTATGAACCGGTCTACTGTTTTATATAAGTCTGGATTTTGAATTTTGAGTTTAAGTTTGAATTTTAAGGCAATATGCTGTTAACTAACATTGAAATGGTCCACTTTAATCAATTTGATAAGAATCGTCAATAGATTAGTGAAGTTCTTCGCTTCTTTTATGAAAATAAGATGAGGGATTTTGATAGGTTGTTTCGGTATATTCTCAATGAGGTCATCATTATGTATGATTTCAATAACGCTTACATCGTTATTAAATATTTCATAGAGTAGAGAGAAATATTTTAATATTTAGAAGAGAATAAAAAAAAAACAATCTAAAAGATAAACCTGTAAATTTTTCACAATTCAAAATTAAATTGTATTAGTATAATCGCTATGGCGAGAGAAATATACGTAGTGTAAAAAATAAACGAATGTATACGGTGACTGATACCGCGCACAATTATGTTTTTATTTAAAAAAACTGTCCAAAATTTTTTGAAATATTAATATTTGAAAAAAGAATAAACTCAACGAGGGTATCTAATTCTAAGTTTAAGAATAAAACGGTCGGTCATAAATAAACGAGTTAATAAGTCAAAATTAAATTGAGCTTTTTAGCAAAATGGTGATATTTAGTATTTTATATAAACTTTATTTTTCTTTTGTTCAATCTTAATTAATTTAAGATCTGGATTAATTTAACTTTCTCAGCATTGAGGAAGAGTAGGATTCTAAATAGTGAGACAAAACTGTGATTAATTGGTGCGTGTGGATTTGTCTGTCAAATTATTGTATTAATTAAGGTGCATTTCAATTCTATGCATAATACTGTACTTTTAATGCACTAACCTTTTATCGCATAATTTAATAATAAATAAAATTTAGATAATATTTTACGAAAAAATAAACTATGTTTTCAATTTTTTTAGCACGTCGTTTATGTAAATCAGTTATTCCCGAAGATCATGGGAAAGTTTATTTGACATCATGTTGTAAAAATAGATTATGTTTTACGTGCTTTAAGGAACACGGAAACAGAATGAATATATGTTTTATGAAACCTGCGAACAGTTGGCGAAATATTTGTCCATGTTGTCATTTCAATCATCAATATGGTATTATCCTAGTACTAATATGCCGATTAAAATAATTTAATAAAAAAACTATCAATACAAAAACAAAAGTTTATAGCTAATTTTAAACATTTTCAGGTCCTCGTTACAGAATAATAATGTTAAAAAAAAACGGTAGCACAGTGAGGTTGCGGCATAGTGGAGACATTGCATAGTAGGGTCCAGTATAGATTTAATCTGACAGTATTTAAAATCACTATCATAAGAAACGCTTCGATGCAAATCTGTAGATAGTGTTTAATTTTAAAAAATTGATGGATAATTGCAAAANGAATTGCAAAAAATGTAATACTAATATAGGAAAATGTAGCATTAGCTTTCTTTGTCCAAACTTGTATTGCGAGGATTGCATCAAAACAATAAATAGAAAAAACCACACTTGCGTACATTGAAAATGAGGAAATATTATGTACATACTTTAATTGACACATTGCAAAATATGAAATTATTATATTATTATCATATTAATACAATTAACATTAATTAATTATAAAATATTTAAAAAATCCGTATATCATAAAGGCTATTTCAAATGTGTTCCATTTTTTATCAACATGGAATGTTATTATAAACACACCTAATTTACAAACATATTTATAAAATTAAATAAAACTTTTACAAAATTTATTAAAATAGCTGGTGTTTTTCATATTCTTTATTTATTAGGGTTGTAGAAAGAAGACATCACTACATAAATACCTCATTATAGTTCTAAATAGATGCCGTCTACTTGTTGGGTCAACCAAGCTGTATTTTTTTTTGTCCATCGTTTTTATCAAAATAAAACGTTGAGTCGATCTGACGTCTACTTGTGGTGTCAACTAAGGTGTTCAGTTTTTTTTTGTCCTCCGTTTTTTTTTTTTAAATAAAACGTTGGGATGTTAATGATGATGCTGATGTGAGGCGCAACTATGGCCAGTGGTGGGCCGTCACTCAAGAACACGATCAACAAGTACAACATGAAACCCCCTTATTAATGTGATGTACATAGCACCTTTTATTCTTCTTTTTTGTATTTTATTCTTTTCTTATGAATATACACTATACAGGGTGATTTTTTTATCATAACCCACTCAATTACTTGCAGAATAATAATAATTTAAACATTTTTTTTTTTTTATTATCTTTAGTTACACATTATTCTTGAATTTTTAACTATGTAATACTTTTTAAGTTCATCCCTTATGCCTTGGAGGGGGGTCAACTTTGTTTTTTTAAATGGTAACACATATTTTTAATTTAATAAAATGTTTGAGTTTTTAATTTAATAGTAAATGGCATTTGAATTTTTAATATAACTTTATTAGCTTATTAGATATAAACATTTAAAGTTTCAAAATTTTGAGTTAATATACATGTATAATACACATGGGATTGTAAATACAGGTAGCTAATTGGATTTTTATGACATTGCTGTCTCAGTCACAGATTGTTTATTATCAATTATGATTATCAATAGATATACTTTCTGTATTGTCAGTTAGTGTATTTATAAACTCATAACAATGTGCCTTACTACAATTGATAATAACAATGCTGTGTACCTGCTAATATCGATGTTATAAAAAACCAATTAGCTACCTATATTTGTAATCCCTTGTATATTATACCTGTATATTAATTCAATAATTCAAAAATTTGAAACATTAAATGATTATATCTAATAAACGAATTAAGTTATATTAAAAATTCAAATGCCATTAACTATTAAATTAAAAACTTAAACATTTTATGAAATTAAAAATATGTCTTACCATTTAAAAAAACAAAGTTGACCCCTTTCCAAGGCATAAAGGATGAACTTAAAAAGTATTACATAGTTAAAAATTCTAGAATAATATGTAACTAAAGATAATAAAAAAAAAAATGTTTAAATTATTATTATTCTGCAAGTAATTGAGTAGGTTATGATAAAAAAATCACCCTGTATATTTAAAATGATACATATAAATTTTCAATAATTAAAAATAAAAAATATATTATACATGGCATTTCTCTTTTTATTAACATTTGTTTTTTTTTAAATCAAAACCTAGTAGCTCAGTCAATAAGGACTATCTTGCTTGGCGCGGCTACTAGGTCACTGTTCAGTATTCCCCTGGGCAGTGGGTAAATAGTAGGCCCTCTGTTTTGGCTGAAACCTTACACAATAATTAGAAAATAATAATTTGATCAAATTATGTTTTAATGTATTTTAAAATACATATTTAATAACTATGGTCAATATAACGACAAACTAACTATTCAGTCGCATTTCTAATATCTAATTAAATTTATTATATAAATGTAGTTAAATATTTTGAATACTTTAAATTTTTATGAATAGTTTTCCTAACAATATAATTGGTTTGTTTATATATAAACCATAATTCTTATTCAGTTAAGACAACCATATTGATTTTTTCGATGATATGAGATTAAAAATATTGTGCCATCATATCCAAACGGCCCACGATTTTATTTTATTAGTATATATATGTAGTTAATATTAAGGTTTCCTTATAAAAAATATAAATGAAGGTTACGTCTATTTTGACATTTTTAAACTATTTTTTTTAAATTTGCCATAATTCTTTAAAAAATGAACAAATCAACATAAATTTTCTTTTTATAGATATCATAAATATTTATCTACTATTTGATGTACATTTTTTGAAAACCTGAACCTTCACCTGTTACAAAACTTTAAACAGTACATTTTTCTGAAATATTTTGGTCATGCAAAAATAATGAGTTAAGAACTTTTTATAAATCACACTTTATTAAAGTGTAACGAATTTCAAGTTTGAAATGAATAAGTATAAGAAATTCAACGCGTTTAATATCTATGACGTTATCGTAATTTTATAAACCTTCTTTTAAAAGTCGATATACAATAGCTTATAATAACTTCATAGTTGATAATATACTCGTTCATATTATTTATAAAATAAATAAAATAAATGATAATAACATCTGTTTAAAAATCAAAAAGTAAAATAATATTTTTGTGTTTTGAAATTAAGTTATCGATGAAAATGTACGTGACATTATGCATTATAAATAATTATTATTTATTATACAGTTCAGTTGATACTTAGACAATCGAATTCTGTTCATAATAATTTTAAAACTTTCTTTAATTAAAACATAATTTTAAGTAATTAAAAAACTGTTTTAAGTTATTTTACAAAATGGTAAGTATGTCCGCAAATAAGCAGACACTTTAATTTCATAAATGACTACAAAGTATTTAACGTCAATATAAATAGAATTTTTATAAGAATAACAATAGTATATAATTATGTTTAGTGATGTGGAAACATCTAACCTATTAATCGCTAACAAATTTTAAAAACTGACAAGCCTGAAACCCTCTGTATCTAAAAACAACAAGATTCACGATATTTTTCTAATATTATAACTTTTGATTTACTAAAAATTTATCATCAATTTTTTTTATAATTTATGCATTCTTACACTATGCTAAAACCATAATTTTTATTATTTAATTTTAATAATAAAAAATAATTAAACATAGTTCTTGGTTTTAAATTTAAAATAGTAATTTTTAGAGCTATTGAGTTAGTCCATTCCAAATCATCTAGAAGTAGTTGCCCGACCCCTTTTTTGGTTTTTAGTGATATATTTAGATTAAAACAATTTTTTTATGAGATTTCCATTTGTATGGTTTTTTCAGTGTAAAAAATGTTAATAACAGTCACAACGTTCAATAACAGATTATTCAATATTAATTTAATAATTTTAAATTTTAGAATTGACGTCATTTATTGGTGCACATTAGAGCACGTGTATTTTTATACAATTTCTAACTTTGTAGACCTCTAAATCCCGTTCGCCGGATTTGTTTTATTAAAGAAGTAGGAAGCGGAACGCCTGAGACAGAGGCAGTCACGCCGACCGGCACAGAAGGACCTGAGGCACTGGTTTAGGCCGGTGCCTTAGGTTCTTGCCCTAGTTTTTGTGTTTTGTTTGTGAGTTGTTTTGCCAACCCTCCCTGACGGTTACCACAGTGGGAATCGGTTAACGGGAGGGGGCGGCCCACAATAATGTCAGTCGTGGAAAAAAAAAAAGACCTCAAAATCCGAGGAAAATTGTTTTAAATATTTTAATTTTGTTGAAACATACATTATACACTATACATTATCACATTTGGAAATCACTATAAAATAATAACTTCTTAATGGTTTAATTGAGCTCAAAAACTAAAATTTACACAGAAAGTCGCCATTTTTATAAAGTCATTAATGTTTAGATCAATTTTCGTCGGATTTAGAGGTATACAAAGTTAGAAATTGTATAAAAATACACATGCTCTAATGTGCATAAAAAAATTACGTCAATTCTAAAATTAAAAATTTATTAAGTTAATATTGAATAATCTGTTATTTAACGTTGTGGCTGTTATTAACATTTTTTACACTGAAAAAGCCATATAAATGAAAATGTCATAAAAAAATCGATTTAATTATAAATTATTACTAAATATGTCATAAAAAATAACCGTTTAATAGATGAGGATCTTGGTCAAAACCAAGAATCGGAAGCTACCCGACGTCTCCCCAAATATCGTTGCTATCTCCTTAAATGAGTTTTAATTGCCTGAAGGAGAAACAGGCAATCGTATACCTTAGTTACAGGGGGTAGATTATTAGATAAAATTATACTGTTGTTTTATGTCAACGAAAAAGTAAAGTTATATTTTAGATGTTTAATAAATATAAGTCATATGTAATGTACAATACGTCTGACCTGAATCCTAGTACAGTTGGTTAGTAGGGATATCCAAGTGAGACGGAGTTGGTTGGCTATGATGACAATTGGCGATAGACGGGTCGTTGAATAAAACAAGTTAAGTTATAAATAATATAAATAAGATGAAAGTAATATTATTGAAAACTATGTCTATAACGGCCACTCAAACACAACTGCCCTTTGTTAGTTCGACGCCAGTAGCTCCGGGCTACAGACGAGTAGAATTGTCACATCAGCATCTCCTTTTATGCTAATTAATATGTATTAATAATTAAATAAATAGAAATAAAACGTGTGTAATATAAGTGGTAAGAACATAGTAATAAATGTTCTTACAATCCACAAGCACTTAAAAAATGTGTAGTACACATTTTTTAAAGATCACTATGGCTTCAATTTTTAATGCCCATTAGGGAGGTTCTTGGGTATAGAATAAAATAATTTTTTTTAAATTCTATTTTCTCAATTTTTATAATTAATAAAAAAACAATAAGAATTAAAAAAACAAACTCATTAAAGTGGTTAAAATCACTATCATAAGAAACGATTCGAAGTAAATTTGTTGATAGTGTATAATATCAAGAAATTGATATTATATAAAACAAGTTTCAATGTACATTAAATTTCCTTTTTAGTGATTTTAATCACTATCATATTAAATATATACTGGACCTAACTTTGCGACGTCTCCACTATGCCGCGACCCCCCTGTGCTAGGTTTTTTATTATTATTAAATATAAATAAAATACAATTTTAATGTAGTTTAAGAATACATGATTTATTTGAAAAAAAATTACACAAAAATATTTGGTAGATCAAAAATAGGTTGTCATATTATTATTATCTACATTGTGTATACGTATAACTCAAATTTAATTAGTCTATTATTTTAAGTCTTTTAGTGTGACTGATAAAACATATCAACATCAATGCATAAATAAGCTCTTTACTATTTTTTTAGAAATCAGTTAAGTTATTAATAGCAATATTGGCATATTTATTAATACAATCAGCAGGTAATATAAAAAAATTGATTTTTATATTTATCTTATTAATTTTGGGACTAAATTGGTTAAATTAAATATTATTTGATTATTGTAGTTGTCATGGACAATATCTCTTTTAAAAACTTTCGAATATTAAATTTGCTCTTTGGTTAATGATTGAAAAATATATGTTTTTCATTAAAAATATATTTCAACAATAAAATTAATTTGTTAAATAAATTATAATTATTATTGATATTTTTATTAGGAGTTTTTTCAAGTTCTAGTAAGTAATAGTTATCAATAAAATTTTCTTTTTGTAAGTAAACTCAGCTTTCTACAATGCTATCTTACTAATAATTTAGATGTAGGGGAGAGCGAAGTTAGTTGTTACAATTTGTACATTTTTAATTTTTAGAATTTCACATTAATTATTATCTGGATGAATATTCATCCATTTTATGCAGTTAATTCTTAAGTATCATACAAATATATATAAATAAATAAAGAAACATTTTTAATCAAAGAGTATAATGTTTTGATTCATCAAATCAAAAAGCAACAACTCGCCCCGAATCGGGGTAAATTGTTACATACTGGGGGCAAGTTGCTATAATATTCATTTTTATTTTATTTGATAAATATTATTCGAAAAAATAACAAAAAGTAATAGTACAAAGTCTTATGGTAAAATCAGTCTTGCGTATAACAATTTTAAAACTATGTAAACCGGAAATGATGGACTACAACAAACATGTTTCTGAAAATGTTCAACAATCTGTAAAAAGGAAGATGCAGTTACCCATCCACTTGGGTGGCTAGCACCAATGCAGCCATTAGGTCCATTGCTTATAAAATGCTGTTTAAAATTAACTCTTGGAAATATAAGTATAGGTGGCAAAGAGTTTCCTATGGCATTGACAGCAAAGACCATAGTTACAGTTGTTCCTTTCTAACTGATACTTCACATACAGACTATGTAGATTATCAAAAAAAATACCGATATTATGTTTATTAAAGTTAATGATTCTTCCAAAACTAGTTGGTTCAGGTAAACGTAAAGATAACATGGGATGCCTTTTTAAGAAACTAGTGTTGTAAAACAAAAATAAAAGGTATAAAAGAAAAGGATAAAGTAGGATGGAAGGGAATATTATAAGAGTATCGCAAAATAAGAATTATCCCTTTTCTCGGGGTGTGTTGTTCGAGGGTCACTTGCTATCTTAAGTACGTGCACAATAAATTGAAATGTTCTTACCTTAATTATATAATCCTCACTGATGCAATAATTTACTCGTGGAGTAATGAAGAAAGTATGAATTATAATAACCAATTTGTATATAAAAAAATATCTTCGATTATTTTATTATCAAAAACACATAATACAATAATAGTAAAGGAAAAACAAACAAAACTAAAAAAAATACAAAATTGGCTTAAAAGGCGAAAGAGAGCCGGACGATGATCGCGACGTGTTTGTATGTCGGTTGGATTTGAACACAGGCAGTGTCAGTCGAGCCCATGGAGTCCTTTGGTGTCCTTCCAAAGTCCCCTTCCAGACACGTACATGACCATCGGCCTTACATTTATTTAGATTCTTTTGTTGCTATTTTGCTGACATTGTAGAAGGATTTTGTAAAACTACGGAGTTGTACATGTTGGGAAGGAACGGATGTGTGTGCATGGCGTGATTGTGTGAGTTGTGTGTGTATCTGCAGTCAGTGATAGAAAGTGTTGATTGTGTTTTGTAATTTATTGGTGTGTGGGTAGAAGATGAAAGAATAACAGATAAACATTTTGTTCGGTTGTGTTAAGGGCCTATTACAACACTAGTAAATCAGTCTTTAGAGGCTTGTTTACGAGCATCCCAGTTTTTGAGATAAGCAACATCATTTGCATTTGCATATTCATATGCCAACAACTTAACGTCCAATGGAGTAAGACCATAATAGATTCTGCTACAATGAACCAATAAGTAGATAAAGCAGCTTCTAAAGATTCTGAAAATACTTGCCTAGGTTTGCNAAGATTCTGAAAATATTTGCCTAGGTTTCGCATATCCAATCAGTTTACAATTAGTTTTCAAAGGTATATTGGATTGCTTTTTAATGTATCTTTGATGTGTCATAAAATGTATTTGGTACTTTTCTGCAGCATTTCTCAGCGAATTTTTCTTAGATAACACTTCAGCTGCAGCATTTTTAAATGTATCTCCAGATGTTGTACCTCAATTAGTTTTTTTTGTAATTTCTGACCATCTAAATGAAATAAATTTTATATATTTAATTACTTGTAAATAAAAATTTAATTTTTTTCTAGTTGGGGCAAGATGATACAGTGTAGCAATTTGCCTCAACCAATTATAACAACTAGCCCCATACAGAAATTTTTTGTTTACATCGTAATCACTCAAAAATAAATTGTTATTTTTGTAATTTCTAAATAGAAAATGAAAGAGTAATATCTAATGAAAATGTATTTAATATCATAAATATCTTACCTTATGTCCAGAGCTCCAGAAAAAAAAACAAAATGTCGACAAGAATTTATTATTGAAATGGATAAACATAAAAATGTGAAATTATTTTCATATTGATAACATGAAATCTATATCATCACAAAATATTTGACTTGGAAAATCATTTCATAAAAGAATGTGGTTGGCACGGTACTACCACAATTTAAAAATCAAAATATCTCTAATGTAACAACTTTCCCTCGTAACAACTAACCCCACTCTCCCCTATAAAAAAAAATATTTCAATTATTTAAAAATCTAAAGTTCTTTTAATTGATTTATAACCTACGAATATGTCTTTTCAAGATAAAATTTTATTTTATTTAATTATTCTTTAAATAGTAATTAATTTTGTTATATACAGGTTATTATTTAATTCCAAGTAATTACTAAATAAATTTAATAATTATTCTATTAAACCTTAACTTAAATTTTACTAATTGTTCATTTTAACTATAACTAACTAGTTTTCCCAATACTGCAATGTCAGAAAAAAGGAAATTTAATGTACATTGAAACTTGTTTTATATAATATCAATTTCTTGATATTATACACTATCAACAAATTTACTTCGAATCGTTTCTTATGATAGTGATTTTAACCACTTTAATGAGTTTGTTTTTTTAATTCTTATTGTTTTTTTATTAATTATAAAAATTGAGAAAATAGAATTTAAAAAAAATTATTTTATTCTATACCCAAGAACCTCCCTAATGGGCATTAAAAATTGAAGCCATAGTGATCTTTAAAAAATGTGTACTACACATTTTTTAAGTGCTTGTGGATTGTAAGAACATTTATTACTATGTTCTTACCACTTATATTACACACGTTTTATTTCTATTTATTTAATTATTAATACATATTAATTAGCATAAAAGGAGATGCTGATGTGACAATTCTACTCGTCTGTAGCCCGGAGCTACTGGCGTCGAACTAACAAAGGGCAGTTGTGTTCGAGTGGCCGTTATAGACATAGTTTTCAATAATATTACTTTCATCTTATTTATATTATTTATAACTTAACTTGTTTTATTCAACGACCCGTCTATCGCCAATTGTCATCATAGCCAACCAACTCCGTTACAGAGGAACTAAGGTACACGATTGCCTGTATCTCCTTCAGGCAATTAAAACTCATTTAAGGAGGTAGGGACGATATTTGGGCAGACGTCGGGTAGCTTCCGATTCTTGGTTTTGACCAAGATCCTCAACTATTAAACAAGCCCCTAACAGGATACTTTATAATTTTTGTTTTTTTGTCTGGTTTGTACAGAAATAAATGGATTTTCTGACTTGACACAACTTATAGTTGTCTATACGAGAAGCGGCGAGTCTCCTTATTTTTAATAATGAAATAATAATTAATACCTTATTTTATAGATGAAGAATTAGAAGGTGAGTGCGTTTTTCTTCAATACATATTTTTAAAGAAATTCATAAAGTATTATACATTTTAAATGTTTTATGCTTAATAAATGTTATGAAAATTGTTACAATTACAGGATATTGTTCTCCAAGCAACAATAATAAAAGTATGTCTATTAATTCATCTATTATTCTATATATTATAAAAAATATTGACAATATATCATATCAATTGAAACATAACACCATTAAACGTAATAATATTGATAATATAAAACAATACTTATTAAACACATAAATATAAATGTTGAAATAATAAACTTTGTAAATATTAGAGGAACAAATTTAAAAATTTTTATGTCAAAAAATGCTATACAAAATGTATAAATGTGTTCAATGTTAAAAAACATATAGCTCAATTCCAAGATAACTTACAGTCTATTGAATCGGTAAACGGAAATATATTTTAAATCTTCGAAACGAAGCTGAGAGCTTCTCATCATTTTTTTTTTTGTGTTTTTAAAGTATTTATTGTCAAATTTGGTTTGATATAATAATACATTTAAACTACAAAATTAAATATTTTTACTTTGTTATTTTTTAATTTCTTAACTCTATTTGTGTGTGCTACTACCAGTTTATATTATTCCATATTTTTTGGTAACATCTTACTATATAAATCATTTCTAAAAAAATGATTTTGAGTTTCACATAAATTTGACAGTAAATTTTCACAATTACAATTAATATATATAATACATTAAGTTGATTTTTTTATCAACATTTTTATTCTTTTTTTTTTAATTTCAATGCGTAACTAATAAAAGTTTAGTGATCTTTATTTAATAATATAACAACTATTGTGATTAATTTTCATTTTCAAAAAATCCATATCGACCGCGTATCTGAGGTTACCTAGGTAGGTTTGTGTCTACAATGTAGTGGTGATAATAAACTATGATTAGAATAAAAATTACAAAAGAGGTGTTATCTTGACAATAGAAGTTTTATTAGTAATGGCGACATAGAAAACCCTTTCAAAGTTTTCACTAAGCTAATATAATAAAGCTATATTATTAATAACTTTATATTTTTTTTAAATATTTTGTTTTCAAAAAATTTGATTAATGTCAAATACTCTTGAAAATTGGTTTAACTTGAAAAAAATATTGTGTTATTAAATTTTTGCTTTTAATTTTAATATAATACAAAAAAGAATCAATTGGGCGAAAAAACTAACTGACAACTTTTTTAATGTTTGATACAATAATTATTTCTTTTTAATTATTTATAAATCATTTTTTCATTTGTAAACTATGTTAAGATTATGTTTTTTTATATAATTTATTAAGTTAATTTATACAAAATTTAAAAATAGTCAATTTTTAGTACTTTTCTTTCAAAAATTATTAATGAGTGGAAACAATATAAAACATATTCTTATTGAGATACAAGCATATTATTATATGAATTGGGTATGCAGTACGATATTTTTCATACATATGTATATTTATGACACATACTAAACACATGTTAGCCCGTCAACCTATTAAAAAACTATTGTAAATCAATGAGTACTTCTCCTAAAATTTTAGTCGATCCATCAATAATTTCAATAAGAAAAGCATTGAAAAATGACTAATTAGAAAATTTGTTTCTTATTAATAATAAATAATAAAAAACCTTCTCAACTTCGCATCGAAGCTGCAAAATATGCATTATACATAGTCTGTAGAATGCAATTATTTTTTTTTTAAATTTCAAATATGATAATTGTATCATGAGTTATGAGTTGTAGGTTAGTTTAAAGTCATTCTATATAGAGGTCATATGGTATAACATTTTATCACTTTCTCACAAATTGATTTATTTAAAATCGATTGAAAAAAGGTCGTTATAGTAGCCATCTGGATAAGAGTGGTTTTTAGATTTATAAAATTAACAAATGTTAAATTGTTAGTAAAATCATTTAAAATGTGTTTTATCATTATTATAAAATGTTACATAAAATTAAAAATATTTGTCAATACACAATAGTTATCAAGTAAATACGTTTAATGCAAAATTTTTAGTAAATCACTTTAAAAAAAATATTATTATTAAAATATTTACAGCAGAAAAAATAGAAGATGAGAGTTTTTTTTCAATCATTTTTTTTGTATGAATGCATAAATTATTTTACGTTTGTATATAAAATAATTTTTACACAATTATGAGATATTTTAATCTAAATCTTATAATTTAATAAAATGGAAATTCAATAAAATTTGAATAATAATTCATGAAAAAATTAAAAAACGCATTCAAATTTTTAGTATGTCATTTATGTAAATCAGTTATTCCTGAAGATCATGGAAAAATTTATTTGACAAAATGTTGTAAAAAGAGAATATGTTATTCATGTTTGTTTTCAAAGTTTATCGGAAAAGGAAAGTCTGAAATGTTTGTGATATGTCCATGTTGTTTTTACTATCATGAATATGGTAATATCTTAGTTCTTATAAGCTGATTAAAAAATTTAATAAGAATATTGTCAATACATAAAAAATGATCATAGAAAAATTTAAATTGACTTAATTACTTAATTCTAATATCTTTCAGGTCCTATGTATAAAATAAAATGTTTAGAAAAAAATTGTAAAAAATGTAATGAAAAACCAGGTAAACATAGCATTACCTATTTTTGTCCGGAATTGTATTGCAAGGATTGCATCAAAACAATAAATAGGAATAATCACTTTTGCAAACATTGAAATAAAAAAATTCTATTATTATTATTTTGTTTTTAAAATTAGGAAGAAAAATTATGTACTTACTTTAATTTACAAAACAAAATATTTTTAATAATTTTATTATCATATTAATCAATGAATGACAATTAATTATATATAAATATATCAATAATGTTGTTTCAAATTGATCTTTTTGTTATCAACATACGAAGTATTTAGAAATAAATAAAATGAAGTTATTATAAATTTTATAATAACAAATTTACATATATATTTATAAAATAAATTAAACTAATACAAAGTTTAATTCAGATAAGAAGAAATGCTTCATATTTTTATTGAGTTTGGTGATTGATGGTAGGCAACACAGCATCTTCTCATAGTTTTATTGGATTTTTAAATAAGTACCGAAAATTTTTAATTCGTGTTATATGATTATAACCATCCAAATATTCGTGTTTGAAAATACACAAGTATTTACACTTTTAAAAAACCTAGCACATAGGGGTTGCGGCAATGTGGTGACGTAGCATATCTGGGCTAAGTATAATAATAACTGATTTTGATTAAAATCACTCTCATAAAAAACGCTTAAACGCAAAATTTTAGATAGTGTTAATTTTAAAAAAAATTGTGGATTATTCCAAAAGCTACATGATCTCCTATTTCCTTATTTATATCCTGATAACAAGTTTTATGTTTTATAAGTGTAATATGTGTGTTCGCCACCGGACTCCTTATATACGGTTGGTCCGTTTGACTAGTAGTAACGCACCGACAAATCACAATAATTGGTTTTAATCATTAAAGGGAAAAATAAAAAGAAAGGTTACCATTCATACAATTACTATAGTTTTAATAGCACAATTCTAGTATAATAACTTAATATGGACGTCCGCAACAGAATACAAATATGTTAACTAGAGAAAAAACAATCAAATATAAATGATCTATAAATTTACATACAATTGCGAATTCTATATCCAAGCCTCGTCCTCCCACGGATTCCCGACATTCGTCACCGGACCAGGTAATGGAAGACCGACGATGTTCACCAATAATCAAAAGGACGATGGTCCGAGTACAGCACACAAAAAAAACCAACGCGGTATATTTGGCGACAAATCAATACGAAATCCCACTGGATATTTGTCGCCGTACAACAAAAGGTATCTCAACAACAGCGTATACAAAACAATACTATACGAGCAATCAGAAAAACCGACATGCCCAACATGTTCAATGTTGTCCACTGCGTTGGTCAGCCATACACGCGGACCGGTTTACCCTCGCCGCAAGCCTTTAGAGTATTCTACATAATACCCGGCTCGGACGAGGAGATAAGCCGGCCATCAGCTGACTGCTTAGTGCTGCGCAACTTGCTCAAACAATATGAATATATATATATATATATATATATTACATAAATATTATCTCTCATATATCTAATAGGTAAATACCTAAGGTATCTATATTATAAAAATTATATTTATTCGGTCATTTTTAAAAAAGTTATGGCAAATTTAAGTAAAAAAAATTGAAAAAATTTACAAATTTGTAATTTTTGGGGGATTTATTCCGTTTACGGGAAATGAGGGAAATTTTTTCAATTTTTGATGGTAATGTCTTTGACTAAATACGATTTATGATCTTTTGACGTATCGTTAAAAGAAATCGGTTCGATAAGAGCAAAAAATGGTGACAAACACAAAAAAAAAACCCATTCAAAACTTTCAATTAAATAATCTCGTGATACCATCTATATTGAATATATTTGAATAAGAACACATGCAGATAGATTCCAAAAATAATTAAAGATGGTTAATCATCACTATATCATTTAAACTTAAATATTCTTAAAATTATGTTGTAAAAATATTTATAATGGCCACTCAGCATATTATATTATAATATGCTGGGTGGCCTAGCGCTCATTGACAACTGAAATAATTACTGAATCAGTTAATATTTTTAGCTTCGATGCGCAGCTGAGAAAGTATTAATTTTACTATGATGTGTTTTTTTTTTTTGTGTTTACCCAATTTTTCTCAACTCTCACCAAACCGATTTATTTCAATCATACGTCAAAAGATCACAAATAGTATCTAATTGAAGACAATACCCTCAAAAATTGAAAAAATTTGCCTCGTTCCCTGTAAATGAAGGAAATCGCCAAATAGATTATAAATATAAAATTGCTAATTTTCCGCTTTTTTAAAAAGTTTTTCCACGGCGAGCAGAAGAAGTCGTGCTCAACTCCACCTATAGCAAAAATAATTTTTTTCATTATCTACATGAGTATCGCTAGTGAAGTAAACTTAGTTAAACAAAACTTAAACTAAGAACGTACACAACGAGAACGGCTGATCGACTAAACAAAGGGAAATTGTGACTAAACACGTGCTGTACATACACTGTAACGGTCGAAATTCTATACTTCAAGTCCAAAACACGATATCGATCATAGGTAACTTCTACTAATTTACAAAGCCGCGGAATTAAAAAAAAACGAGCATCACTAAAATAAGCGAAAAATGAAATTTTGGAGCATAAAAGTTGTTTGGTAAAAATTGATTTAAACGAATTTTGAATTAAGATCAGTACTTGGGCGTTGAAGATTTTGATTCTAGGATAGTTTTAGCATGATATAAGACAATAAAAAAAAATTTGGTAGATATTACACCTTAAACTTTTTCAAAAATAAACAAATCACTAAAATTTTTTTTTTTAGATGCATAATGTCTTTACCTACCAATTGATGTGTTTTCTTTTATAAATTTGACCCTTTACCTGGCCACTGTGCCGCCACCCCTATGTGCTGGTTTTTTTAAAACAATAGCTATAATTTAGGTCAATTATTATATCTAAATAATTAATTTTTTTACATTTTATAAAAAATATAAATTATTTTTAAATGTTAAATAAAATTTAAAAACAAAAATTTAAGATAGCTATTTTATAAAGTAGATTTTTAGAAAAATGTTGGTAAAATAATATTTTTTTTTTTTATTTTAGTACACATTAAATTATAATGTAATAACATTTAATATAATATAATAACAAGTTAATATCTATTAAAACTAACTGTCATTGACTACTAAGCGCAAGAAAAGAAACATCAATTTACGACTATTTGTCATTGACTAATTCTTTATTTTTATCATGCACATCGAAACCAGATTCTCATCTTTACGTTCTTTACAGTTGGACTAGTAGACTAGGCATAATAAGTATTATTTAAATACATGAATATTTTTATATTGTATGATAACTATAAAATAGTGCCGTTATCACAATTTTTATATAAGTTATTATGCATTGTCTAGTTAAAAGTTATATAGCAAATTGTAAATTTATAGAATTTTAACAACGTTTTTCAATTTCTAAATTAGGTTAACTTAAATTAATTTTGATTGTAAAGTAAATTTAAACATATTAAAAATGTATATATTATTTTCTATTCAATCGCATGCATAATCATAAGTCTATTTTTGTAACCTAACACTATCATAAAAATTTATCTTATGAAATATAAATAAAAGCAATAATCATGTAGTGGTAACGAACTTTGAAAACAACAGACTAAGTCATAGGAGGCAATTTTAATAAATACAATGAATATAATACACTATCAATTAAAACGAATATTACAACCAGTTACGTAAGAAACAATAATTTAAGAACGCATGAAGATACAAGATTACAAGAATTTTTTTGAACACAATACGGTTTCAACCCTTAATTATAAAAAAACCATAACTAAAAGTTCAAATAGCATTTTTTGACAAATTGTTTTTCCCCTCACTCTTACTATTTTGATCTTTTAAAAGGTTCAGACTCTGAATTTTAGAGATGAACCTTTAATAGAGGAAAGGTTAATGTCAGAACATTTATTACTATGTTCTTACCACTTATATATAGATTTTTAGTTTTGACCAAGATCCTCAAGTGTTAAACTAGTCCCTAATGATGCCGTGTTAATTGGTTTAGGAGATCGAATGTAGTTGATATTCGTGCGCATTTGTTCACCATACTCCCAAACATAGTTTATTAATATTTACATTTAATGAAATTCATTTTAGCTTCGATGCGAAGCTGAAAAGGTATTGGTGTTACTAAGATGTGTTTTTTTTGTCTGTTACCACTTTTTCTCAGCTCTCACCGAACCGATTTCTTTCAATGATACGTCAAAAGATCACAAATCGTATCTAGTCAAAGACATTACCCTTAAAAATTGAAAAAATTTCCCTCGTTCCACGTAAATGGAGGAAACCTCCAAAAAAATTACAAATTTCTTAAAAATCGCTTATTTTCGTNACGTCAATGGAGGAAACCTCCAAAAAAATTACAAATTTCTTAAAAATCGCTTATTTTCGTAATTTTTTCAATTTTTTTTACTAAAAACTGCCGTAACATTTTCAAAAATGGACATATCAATATAATTTTTTTTTTTTATAGATGCTTGATATCTTTACTTATTATTTGGTATATTTTTTTTGTAAATTTGACTTTTTTGCTGCCCACAGGGGGGGATTTAAAATGACAACTTTTTCACAAAAAATTAACTTTTCAACTTAACTTTTGAAAATGTTCCGGAAGGTCTGACTTTTTNAGGAAACCTCCAAAAAAATTACAAATTTAAAAATCGCTAATTTTCGAAATTTTTTAAATTTTTTTTATTAAAAACTGCCGTAACATTTTCAAAAATGGACATATCAATATAATTTTTTTTTTTATAGATGCTTGATATCTTTACTTATTATTTGGTATATTTTTTTTGTAAATTTGACTTTTTTGCTGCCCACAGGGGGGGATTTAAAATGACAACTTTTTCACAAAAAATTAACTTTTCAACTTAACTTTTGAAAATGTTCCGGAAGGTCTGACTTTTTTTTATATACCTTAAATTAAAGCTAATGTAATGTACTTTTATTTGAAAAAAAAAAATTTGACCTCTGGACTTGTCTTCATGGTGAAAACGGCTACCGAATGCTATTTTTGTGTGAAAATTTTCGATTTTATTATTTATATTATATTTAACTTTATAATGCTATAACTTATTGAAAAGTTTATGGATCCACACAATTTTTTTATGAGAAATAATATTTTTTAATAAACCTTTTTTCATTCGACATACTTTATCTTAATCGAGATATTAATAAGGAACCAGCAGATCAAGTAGTTTTGGAATAAAACACCAATTTTTTAAAATTAAACACTATCTAAAGATTTGCATCGAAGTGTTTATTTTTGATAGTGATTTTAATCACTGTCAGATATCATTATACTTGATCCAACTATGCTAAGTCACCACTGTGCCGCGACCCCCTGTGCTGGGTTTTTTTTTATATTTTTAACTTTATAATGCTATAACTTTTTGAAAGATGTATGGATCAATATAATCCTTTTATTTATAGATGCATGATGTCTTTACCTATCATTTTTCTGAAATATTTTGGTCATGCAAAAATAATGAGTTAAGAACTTTTTATAAATCACACTTTATTAAAGTGTAACGAATTTCAAGTTTGAAATGAATAAGTATAAGAAATTCAACGCGTTTAATATCTATGACGTTATCGTAATTTTATAAACCTTCTTTTAAAAGTCGATATACAATAGCTTATAATAACTTCATAGCTGATAATATACTCGTTCATATTATTTGTAAAATAAATAAAATAAATGATAATAACATCTGTTTAAAAACCAAAAAGTAAAATAATATTTTTGTGTTTTGAAATTAAGTTATCGATAAAAATGTACGTGGCATTATGCATTATAAATAATTATTATTTAGTATACAGTTCAGTTGATACTCAGACAATCGAATTCTGTTCATAATAATTTTAAAACTTTCTTTAATTAAAACATAATTTTAAGTAATTAAAAAACTGTTTTAAGTTATTTTACAAAATGGTAAGTATGTCCGCAAATAAGCAGACACTTTAATTTCATAAATGACTACAAAGTATTTAACGTCAATATAAATACAATTTAGAATAAATAAATTAAAATAAAGTTTAACAATAGTTTATAATTATGCTTAGTGATGTGGAAACATATAACCTATTAATCGCTAACAAATTTTAAAAACTGACAAGCCTGAAACCCTCTGTATCTAAAAACAACAAAATTCACGATATTTTTCTAATATTATAACTTTTGATCTACTAAAAATTTATCATCAATTTTTTTTATAATTTATGCATTCTTACACTATGCTAAAACCATAATTTTTATTATTTAATTTTAATAATAATAAGTAATAAAAATGTTTTTTTTTTTATTTTAAATTTGACGCGTATCCAATATACGATTGAGCGTTCACAAAATTCAACGTTTCCGACAAATAAGTACTTATGTATATTTATATAGTTATTTTGCTCTAGTCGGCAGGTCGACTCGACGTTTTATTTTGATAAAAAACGAAGGTCAAAAAAACTGCGGACCGTAATTTCGCTATCTAAGATATATAAGACGCTGGGTGCATTAACCGTATCATAGCGCGGTAATCGTCCCGTTAACTGTTGCACAAGTTGTTTCTCCGGTAAACCACAACGTACTCGCTCGGCCAAACGTTGTTAACGTCGGTAATTAAACGTCGGTTAACGATTGTCGGGGGCACTGTCGCGTCGTTTTTAAGTCCGTTTTTAAGAGCGCAGTCCTGATGTCGATATTGTCGAACTCCTCGAGTAATTCGGACCTAAATTCCGTCCATAGCATATTATTTAATTTTATTGTTCGCCACCAATCACCTGCCCTGTCGTTCAAAAACGGGACGACGATGTTCACCCACGCGGTTGGGTGTATACCGCCCTGACAGTGTAGTTCCTAAGCTGTGTCTAGAAACTCCCGTGGGTCCTCTTTGTTTCTTCCGTAATATTCGGGTAGGCAGGCGCGTACGGTACGTAGGTCGTGGTAAGGTAACCACCAGACCGCGAGCTGCGGGTAGGCTACAAATCATTAAAAGACCGACGTCTACCGGTTGTGTTGCATTGTCCCTCCCGTGGTTGGCGCGTAAACGAAAAATCGGTCGACCCGTTCTCATATGTATGAAGTGCGCGGATAATGTTCATCTTACCAACCGGTGCTACACATCCGTGGTAGCGACGCGCGTGACGCTTGTCCGTACGACCGTCTCAGGTTGAGATCATCTTGCGCTTCATTGTCCGCATGGCGCTTGTGAAGTGTCGCGTCGGGTCCGTCGACTATCATTTCGTTCAACGTTAACTTGTCGAATATTCTGTTGTACAGCAACATGTGGGGACGGCAGCATATTTTGACTGATTCGCTCAAGCGTGCTGGAAATCTGTCGCTGTTCCATTGACATACGCAACAGCGACCTTTCTAATTCAGTCATCCGCGCGTTATTCGAAATGTCGCGAATGTTCTGTCGGATCGCCCCGACTTGTTCTGCCGCGTGCGATATCGAGCGGGCAACGTACACGTCCTCGACGTATGGCGCGCCTAGCTGTCCGCTTGCGCGCGTAATTTCCCCCAGTTGTTCGACATCAGATTCGTTGTCTAATGTGTGTAGCGCCAGGTTCACCGGATGTTCCTCCGGTTAAGGCGCTACGCCGGACGGCTAATTGTTCGCGTCGATTTCTTCTTCGCTGACACGGTCTGTGTAGTTGTCGTTTACCTCCACTTCGGATTCGCGGACCGGAATTCGCTATCGAGCGGCGTAAAATTTCGGTAGCTGGATTCCTCCTTTCGCTACGTAGATTTTCTTTTAGCATAATTAGCATGTTGGGTTTCGTCGCGTAGCATGGTAGCTGTCTAAAAGCGTATTCGCGACGTAGTTCAGCGCAATTCATTTGTGCTAATGATTTCCCCGACATATTGACCGTGAATATTATGTTTATTTACAAACCTTAATAATCAAATGTAGCTACGTTAATAGCCAAGATGAACAATATCTCCGTGTACGGTTAAATTTGCTACTGCAATAGAAAAACAAGCGTTATTAATATTGCTTGTTGTTATAAAGTACCGCGATAAGATGATATGTGGCCGCCGTTTAAGATATGGCGGCAGTCAGTGAACAATAATAATAGCGGTTACCTGGGAATCGGCCGCTTTGACGATGTCTGACGAAAATATACTATTTTTATCTACCAAAAGACTGAAACTATCGGCCGGAAATCACAGTTAAATACATTAAAAATTTTTTTTTAAAATACTTTATTATGGAAAAAAAAATTTCGGACTTTATTTTATCTTCATGGTGAAAACAGACATCAAAGTTATTAAAAAAAATACGATTTTTGTTAAAAAATTCTTTTTTTATATTTTTAACTTGAATATACTATAATCTAACTATAATGTTATAACTTACTGAAAAGTGTATGGATCAACACAATTATTTTATGAGAAATAATATTTATATCCCTTTTTCATTCGACATACTTTATCTTAATCAGGATATTAATAAGGAATTAGCAGATCATGTAGCTTCTGGATTAATCCACCGATTTTTTTTAAATTAAACACTATCTACAGATTTGCATCGAAGCGTTTTTTATGATAGTTATTTTAATTACTGTCAGATATCATATATACTGGATCTATATCGAAAATATTTCTGGGTTAAAAAATTAAGAGTATGCATAAACGCAAATACATAATTCACCAGAGTTTAATGGAGTTCATCGACTATGATTTACACAAAAGACTCATGGATGAACTTTTCGTCGCGCCCATGTGCAGCTACCCCAGGTAGTCTCTAGTGTAGACACAATACTGGTAGGAAACTTTTATCAGAATAAATGGTAAAAAAGAGTGATTTGAAGTTCACTCAACTCTTTGTATTTTTATACTATTTAATTGAAAAGTTTCGTACTTACCAGAATAAAGGAAGACTGGCAACATTTCATACATTATTAATTATATTATTGAGTTGTATACAAATTCAGTCGAAGTTTTGTTTATGAATAGAATGAAAAAGTTAATTATTAAGACGTTGTACGGATAAAGGATTACAAATAAGATGTATTATACAATAACTAAAATTTACATTAGTTTAAAATCCGGTTGTTTATCATTCAAAATTACTTTTTTTTTGATCTCAATGATGTTGCATAAAAATATATAGTATATTACCAATTTCGCTTTCGAATGTTACCCTTAAAAACTACCTTAAAAAAATTTTTTTTTCTTGCAATTATATTTTTCTTTATTTTGATTCTTATAAATAAATAAAGCTTTAATCGGTACATTTTTTTCTAAAATCTTTATCATGCAATAATAAAGATTTAAGAATTTTTTACAAATCACAGTTAAATACATTAAAGAATTTCAAGTTTGATATGAATAAGTATAATAAATGGAATTTATCTAATATTTATGATGTCAATATAATTTTATAAAACTATCTTACAAAAGTGGATATAATTATAGTTTAGAAATTAGTTTTATTTGTGACAATATACTCGTTCTTAATAATTTAAAAAAATAAAAATAATTTTTTTGTAAATAACGTCTGCTTAAAAACCAGAACGTAAAATGATACTTTTGTTTCAAAATAATGTTACTTATAAAAATGTACGTGGCATTATTATTTAATAAACAGTACAGTCGATACTTAAATAATCATTTATAGTTCATTAAAATTTCAAAACTTTCTTAAATTGAAACATAATTTTAAGTAATTAAAAAGCAGTTTAAAGTTATTAAAAATTGTAAGTATGTTCGCAAAGAAGCAAAAACTTTAATTTTTCAAAATGACTATAAAAAATTTGAACGTTATTGACAGTAGTTATTGACTTATTATTATAATTTTTAGTAGTTTAACATTAATAAATAATAATGTATTGTGGTGTAGAAATAACTAACTTATTAATCCTGAACAAAATTTAAAAAAACTGCTAAACCTGAATTCCCTTTTATCTATCAATTTTTAAATGCGCAATGTTTTTTTAATCAAATTAGATCACATTAGATCTATAAAATATTTCACATTAATTTTTTTTATTATTTACGTATTCATAGAATATGTTACTATTATACTTTTTATTAATATTTTTTAATAGTAAAAAAGTTTTTTTAGCTTCGATGAAAAGCTGAGAAGGTGTTAATTTTACCATGAAGCATGTGGCAATGATTTTTTTGAAATTTTTCCTTAAGTCTTTTTGAGTTAGATTTTTGCTTTAGAATAATCTTCCAATTTATTGAAATTATGAAAAGATAGCGTTTTCTTCTGTCCTTTTCTCAATACGTATTTCAATGTTTAATACCGTAAAATAATACATGAAAATTCAAATTTTCACAAACTTCAAAACGATACAGAATATTTACTACTCAATATTAATAAGATATTTTTTTACTAAAATTTTTCTTAAATTCTACTCTACAAAATAGCTATCTTAGATTTTTTTTTTACATTTTATTTAAAATTTAAAAATAATTAATATTTTTAATAAAATGTAAAAAAATTAATTATTGAGATATAGCTATAGACCTAACGTATAACTATTATTTAAAAAAAAAATCAGCTAAAAATATTAACTGGATCAAAAGTTATTTAAGTTGTCAGTGAGTGGTGGGCTTCCCTGTATATAAAAGTGTCAGTATTTCCGGAACACTTTTAAAAATTAAGTTGAAATAGTTCTATAGAAAGTAAAAATATATACATTTTTATATTTTGAACGTCTCCTGTATTAAGGGATATGGTACAATTTAAAAAAAAAGTATGTCGAATGAAAGAAGTATATAAATATTATTTCTCATAAAAAAATTGTATTGATACATACTTTTTTCAAATATTTATAGCGTTATAAAGTTAAAAATATAAAAAAGAATTTTTTTACAAAAATCGTATTTTTTTTATTAACTTTGATGTCTGTTTTCACCATGGAGATAAAATAAAGTCCGAAATTTTTTTTTCCATAGTAAAGTATATTACATTAGATTTAATTTAAGATATATATAAATGTGTCAGTATTTCTGAAACACTTTCAAAATTTAAGTTGAAAAAGTTAATTTTTTGTGAAAAAGTTGTCTTTTTAAATCCCCCCTTGTGGGCAAGTAAAGGGTCAAATTTATAAAAAAAATACATCAATTGGTAGTTAAAGACATTATGCATCTAAAAAAAAAAATTATATTGATTTGTTCATTTTTGAAAAAGTTATGGCAGTTTTAAGTAAAAAAAATTGAAAAAATTTCAAAAATTAGTGATTTTTAAATTGGTAATTTTTTTGGAGGTTTCCCCCTTTTATGGGGAATGAGGGAAAATTTTTCAATTTTTGAGGGTAATGCCTTCGAATAAATATGATTTGTGATCTTTTGACGTATCGTTGAAAGAAATCGATTCTGTGAGAGCTGAGACAAAGTGGTAACAGACAAAAAAAAAAAACACATAATAGTAAAATTAATATTTTCTCAGCTTCGCATCGAAGCTAAAGTAAACTATTCAGTTGTATAAAAAGAATTCGAATAGTTATTCGATAGTTTTAAATAACTATCAAATACTATTCAATAGTTTAAAATATTTGAAAACGCTAGTAAAAATAAATATAAAAAATTTTTTGTTTTTGATTGGATTATTGATTGTTATCCATCATTGTGTGTTTAGAATAATTTCCATATTGTTATCTATAATCTTTGACGACTTGTAGTAGAAATCGTTTTTGTTTTCATCATGAGTTAATGTTTCATTGTAATTTTGCATAAGTTTTACGCCTCTCTCTGCTATGTCGTTTTTCACAAGACGATTAGATAAAACTTTCAAACCATTTTGAAAATCAGGATTTTTAACACAGCTATGATGACGATTTTCCATAAAATCTATTGGTATATTGAACCTTTTAAACTAATTTAACGATTCTGGCGATACAAAGTCATCAAGTTATTTTTTTTTAAATAGTTTAGTATCATGTAGGTTTATTGTAATTTTTTAGCTTCGATGCGAAGCGGAGAAGGTATTAATTTTACTATGATGTGTTTTTTTTTTTTTTTTTTTTTTTTTTT
>NW_026099573.1:27421066-27431732 GCF_025091365.1 Daktulosphaira vitifoliae
TACCATATTGAAAAATATACTATTTTTGTATGATAATTATGGGTTTTGTATTTTATTTTAATAGAAGTTGATGTTGCTTTTGCAATTATCCATCAATTTTTTAAAATTAAACACTATCTACAGATTTGCATCGAAGCGTTTCTTATGATAGTGATTTTAATCACTGTCAGATTAAATCTATACTGGACCCTACTATGCAATGTCTCCACTATGCCGCGACCTTACTGTGCTACCGTTTTTTTTTATCTTCTCTTTGTCATGTTTCTCTTTTTGCCTCAACTATTTTCAGTTTAATATCTGCCGGTAATCTGTTATCAAAAAATGCTAAAGCTACATTGTCATGTGATAAATACCATAAATGTCCTGAAAATTTCTGTGTCAAGCTATAGTTATAAAATAATCAGGATAATTAATTAAAAATTTTAGGAAACATAAATCATTAAATGGTGATTGTATGACAATAGATCCCTTAATCCAAGTCTCGGCATAAACTTTTAACAAAAATACACAAATATCACGAAATGCGTCTTTTTTTCGTGTTTTAAACATTAACTGTTTACTGAAATTGTATATTTTTAGCAAATTCCATTCTCGCCAGAACCACTCTCAATTATTGGGACCCCAAGTAATTGACTTTATCCTTCAAATGACACCAAGATTGGCAATCGATTAACTTTAGATCTTTTCATAATATCTAAAGTAATTTTTCATCCCAATGCAAGACTAGACTATTTTTATCCAAGAGTTTAAAATTTTTAAAATTTCATTTGCCGTTCTCTCTCTAAAAAATAATCTTTCCCGTCGAATATTTAATCGGTTGATTATTAACTTTGATATGTTATTAAATAATGTTTCAGCAGTAGAAATAATTAAATGCACAGCATCGCGGTCAGATAACTTGCATTGATCTAATGCAGCAAGTAACTTAGAAGTCATAAAAGCTATAGAACCTTGTGTTTTTGAAGAATATGATGAACTAGACAAATCATCTGCTGTTTCAAATTCCGAGGAACTAGATAAATTTAACTCTAACACATTATCTAAACAAAAAAATTACCAATTTAAACAACTTTACTTATTTTTAAAGAAAATTGAGTAACCTTACCATACCAATGGATTCCATTTCTGATTGTGAACATTTATTTTGTTTCTTTTTTTTTTAACTCTTCATTTTGTTTTTTCTTTTGAAAAACTTGTTGAATGAAATCAGGTCTACCTTTCTATCTTTGTAACAACGAAATATTTTTATCTTACTCAATTTTCATCATATCTAATGAATTAGAATGGAAATATCAAATAAATCGTTTAACTGTTCCGTATATTAAGTGATTTTATTTAGATGTTTATTGGTAGTTATTTTTGACGATTTTTGAAGTTCTCTTATATTTGAGTACAATTTTTCAAGTAAATACACACAGAAATGTTTTCCTTGTAACTCCATATGTACTTATCCTAAAGTTGTTATCGACTCATAAAATTTTTTCGTAAGATATTGGCTATAAAATGATATTAAAATAAAAAAAAACATATAATATTTTTTTATTAAATACAAATAAAATACATTTAAAACGCAATTTAAAAATTCATAAATTATTTTGAGAAAAAGTAAATCAAAATTAATAAATTGTCTAATCATTGTTGAAAGGGCTACTGGGCTCACAAGGCCTTAACTGGTAATAGAACAGAAACAATTTTTCATTTGAGATGAACAACAATAATTATATTCTGATAAAACAATGAATGATTTATTTTTCCTATAATGAAAGATGAATGTTAATAAAAAAAATATATTATTATAACATTAAACTATACATAATCTTAACAGTTAGTAAACATTTAACAACATTTATATTTACTTTCTCATGGAATATATTAAATGACTTAAATCTCAATTCACACAAATTATAAATGTATATAAATATAGATATAATATATTATTATAACTTGCCAATAGAAAAGAACAAGTTATTTACATCAATAAATACTAATGCATAAGTGGATGAGGACCAAATTTATGGTTTGACTTCTTTTATTTAATTTAGCAATTTTTACTTAAGATGATGTTGCTGTGAGGTACACATATCCTGACAAAATGAGCAACCACAATTGGCTGAGAACAAACTATCCACAAAAAGGATTATTCAGAAGAACCTATTTCTTCTTTCTTCATATATCTGAATAGATCACAATCGGCTTAGAACAAAAAAAATCCACATAAAAGGATTTATTCAGAAGAACATATTTCTTCCATTAAAACATGAAGTTCCATAACCATAAAAAAATCAGTCTTTTTATCACAAAAAAAACAACATGAAATGTGATAGCTTTACACAGTGTCGCCCTATTCTGCGGCGCGAACAATTGTGGACTATATTGTGTATTCGTATAACTCGAACTTTATTACACTACAAGTCCTGTAGTGTGACTGATAAATCTTATCAACATCTATGCTTAAATAAAATTTTTACTATTTTTTTAGAAAATAGTTGTGTCATTAAAAGCAATATTGGTGTATTTCTTAATACAATCAACAGGTAATATAAAACATGTAGTTTTTCTATTCATCTTAATCACTTTATGACTTAATTGGTTAATTTAAATATCATATGTTTAGTGTTGTCTCTTCTCAAAACTTACGATTTTTAAATTTGCTCTTTGAATAATTATTCAATAACGAAATTTCTTCATTAAAAATAAATTTTGATAGTAAAATTAATTTGTTAAATAAATTATAATTATTATTGATATTTTTATTAGGAATTTTTTCAAGTTCTAGTAAGTAATAGTTATGAATAATATTTTCTTTTTGTAGGTAAACTCAGCTTTCTACAATGCTCTTACTAATAATTTAGATTTATATTCAAAAAAATTTCAATTATTTAAAAATCTATTGTTATTTTATAACCTATAGCCTTTTCGGAAAGAAATTCTATTTTAGACATCCTTTATATAGTAATTAATTTTTGTTATTTTACAGATAATTCTTTAAATTCAAGTAATTACTAAATAAAATTAATAATTTTTCGTTTAAGCTTTAATTTTAATTCTACTGATTGTTTATTTATAAAGAAACTTAAGGAAATTCGAAAACTCAATATAGTTTGAAACTTGTTCATTTTTTCCCAAAAACATTATAGTAACTCCAAAATAAAATAATGTAAAAAATATCATATAAAATTAAAAAAGTAACTTTAAATATGCTTTTAAACTATATTGAGAATAGTTAAGAAGAATGTGGTAAAAAAATAAGGCTGCAAGCTATGTATGAATCTTTTCATATACATGATTTTTATATACAGAATGGCCCAACACTCACTGACAACTTAAATAACTTTTGATGCAGTTAATATTTTTAGTTGATTTTTTTTTTAAATAATAGTTATACGTTAGGTCTATAGCTTTATCTCAATAATTATTTTTTTTACATTATATTAAAAATATTAATTATTTTTAAATTTTAAATAAAATGTAAAAAAAAAATCTAAGATAGCTATTTTGTAGAGTAGAATTTAAGAAAAACTTTAGTAAAAAAATATCTTATTAATATTGAGTAGTAAATATTCTGTAGCGTTTTGAAGTTTGTGAAATTTTGAATTTTCATGTATTATTTTACGGTATTAAACATTGAAATACGTATTGAGAAAAGGACAGAAGAAAACGCTATCTTTTCATGATTACTGTGTATACATATGATGATAATGTGTATACATTACAAACTTGGCATTAATACCATGATAAGAAATTAGATAAGGCAATTATTACTTATCACTCTCATTCAAAAGTATATTGAAAAGATCACTATTATAAAATGCCACAACGAATTTAAAAAATGATTTCAATACACAATATTATAGTTATCAAGTAAATAAGTTTAATGCAATATTTTAAGTAAATCTCTTAAAAAAAAAATAATTATTATTAAAATACTTACAGCAGAAGAATTAGAAGGTGAGTACATTTTTTAAAAGAAAGCTTAATGTATTTTAAATTTTTATGCTTAATAAATATCATGAAAAATATTACAATTACAGAATATTATTCACCGTGGGACTTTAGTGACGGTATGTCAATTATTTCATAAAAACTACAGTATTTATAACATATTAACTATGACAGACACTTAATAAAAAACAAAAATTATATTGATTTGATCGTTTTTAAAAAATATAAGAAACTTTTAAGTAAAAAAAATTGAAAAAACCCAGCACAGTGGGGTCGCAGCACAGTGGTGCCGTGGTATAGTTGGATCAAGTATAATGATATCTGACAGTGCTTAAAATCACTATCAAAAATAAACGAAAATCTTTAGATTTTAGAATAGACAGCCATTTGCACATAGAAGATAAGATGTCGGGACAAATTTTTTTTTTTTATTTGATAGTATATAACATAACCTTTGATTTGATATATGTTTAAAGGACGCAGTATTTCCGGAACATTTTCAAAAGTTCAGTTGAAAAAGATCTATGTTTTTTACAATATTTTAAGTTTTGAACGCCCCCTATATAAGGGGAAATTGTCCAATTTTAATAAAAAGTATGTCAAATGAAAGATGTACTTATAATGTATTTAGAAAAAAAAAATTGTGCTGATATATACATTTTTCAAAAAGTTATAGCATTTTTAAGTTGAAAATTTAAAATCGAAAATCGAAAATTTTAACACAAAAATAGTGTTTTTTTAACTACGGCAGCCGTTTAAATGTAGAAAAAAAAGTGTCGGGACAAATTTTTTTTTTTCATTTTGTAGTACATAAAATAAGCTTTAATTTGATATATGTTTAAAGGACGCAGTATTTCCGGAACATTTTCAAAAATTAAGTTGAAAAAATTAATTTTTGTAAAAAACTTGCCATTTTAAATCCCCCCTAATGAGCAGGTTAAGTGATAGATTTTCAAAAAAATGATATTAAATGAAACGTAAATATCTAAGGTTTTAGTATAAAAAAAAATTATGTTGATTTGTTGATTTTTCAAAAAGTTATGGAAGTTTTAAGAAAAAAAAGTGAAAAAATTTCGAAAATTAGCGATTTTTAAATTTGTAATTTTTTTGGATATTTCCCCCATTTGCGGGGAACGAGGGAATTTTTTTCAATTTTTAAGGGTAATGTCTTCAACTAGATACGATTTGTGATCTTTTGACGTATCATTGAAAGAAATCGGTTCGGTGAGAGCTGAGAAAAAGTGGTAACAGACACAAAAAAAAAAAAAAAAAAAAAAAAAAAAAAAACACATCATAGTAAAATTAATACCTTCTCCGCTTCGCATCGAAGCTAAAAATTGAAAAATTATTAAAAATTAGCGATTTTTTAATTTATAATTTTTTTGGAGATTTCGCCCATTTACGGGGTAAAATTTTTAGTTTTTAATAGTAATGTCTTCGACTAGATACGATTTGTGATCTTTTGACGTATTGTTGAAAGAAATCGATTTGGCGAGAGATGAGAAAAAGTGGTAACAGACAAAAAATAAAAAAAAAAACACATCATAGTAAAATAATACCTTATCAACTTTGCATCGAAGCTAAAAAATCATGTATACAGTGTATACTATACACATGCACTCAAATAAATGTGTTTAGGGTGGCCTTACGTTTTTTATTATTTTTACGTTAAGAATTATTCTTTTTTGAGTAAGCTACAGAAAACTAAAAATCTCCACTTGAGTTAAACTGTTAACCATCTTATTACACCTCTTAGTATTGAGAAACATTGACCAAATTTTCAATAATTTTTTTTTTATTGTTAATTGTTTTTTTTTTTTTTTACAAATTTTAGAGGTAAAAAAATTGAATTAAAAAAAAATGTATTCTATATCTGAGGATCTTTCTAATGGTTTATCAAAAATTGATATTTTTAATAAATAATAACGTTTTTTAATAATTGAAAATGAGGTCATTATGTTCTCAAATAAATGTGTATTTATTTAAGTATTTGTGGATACTCAATATTTTTTGTTTTTCCGACATGATACCAAATACAGTTGTCAATGTGAAAGCACAGATTCCGCTTATTTTTAATAAGGATTCTTCTTATAATTAAATAATTATTAGTACATTATATTACAGGAGAAGAATTAGAAGGTGAGTGTGTTTTTTAAAATATTTTTTTTTAAAGGAATGCATAAAGTAATTTACATTTTTATACTTAATATATATCATAAAAATTATTACAATTACAGAATATTATTCACCTTGGGACTTAAGTGACGGTATGTCTATTATTTTATCTATTATTATTAAAAAACGATACGAAAAACAAAAAATGATATCATATCAATATCACTGAACGTAACATTATTGATAATGTAAAACAATACTTATTAAAACATAAATATATATTTCACACATTATACTTTATAAATATAAATATAAAGATATAAACGAAAAAATTTAATAACGCTTTGATGTCATAAAATGATATACAAAAATGATATTATATTAAAATGTTGAACAACATAAATATATAATAAAAATTGATCACTTGTGGCTAGTTAATTAAGTAAAATTAAAACTATATTAAAAATATTATTAATTTAAAAAAACTAAAAATATTAAAAATATTAAACTCAAAAGCCACAAAAAAATTAATGAAAAGTCGCGGATACGTATTTCGGAAACAATGTTACCATTATCAACGCTAAACACATACTGACACCCCGACTAGAAAAAACTCCCTTATATACCCCTAGTGACCTTATCACCTAGTGACGTTATCACTAAGTAATATTATCACATTTTGCCAGTTTACACAAGTTTAATAATGAATTTTTCAGTGGGCCAAGATCCCAATTAATTATTGATTAATTTTTCATTAATTTTTTTGTGGCTTTTGAATTTAATATTTTTAATATTTTTTAGTTTTTTTAAATTAATAATATTTTTAATATAGTTTTAATTTTACTGAACAACATAAAGTTTAATTCCAAGATAACTTATAGTTTATTTAAACGGTAAACGGAAATACATTTAAAATCTGATTGCAACCCAACCATCAATAATTATAAAAATATAAAATTATATAAGTCAATATATTTTTAAATTGGTATTAAGGTTAGTGATGAAGTAACTCTACGTCATTATAATTTATTATTAATTAGTTTGTATTTTCAGATGATGAAGAAGTTAGTAAGTATATATGTTATGTTTATTTATCAATAATTAATTAAGTTAATTTTTTGTTGTGCTATTTTTTATAGCATTATAATATTTTTTTTAAGATTATATGAAAATTATTTTTATAAGTCTAAATTCAAATTTTATAAAATTTTTTTTTTTCTTTAACGTTTAACTTTTGTGTTAAAAAAATACTTTCCATGCTGGATAATTTTGTAAAATAAAAATTATAATCAAAATTAAACCAATAATATAAAACACGATTAATAGCTTTGAAACAAACCTCGAAACCAACCTTATCGTAGAGATAACGTATATATCAAACGATTATTTTTAGACATATTTTTTTCTTTAGAATGATATAAAAACTTATGTAATTAAAAAATAATTTTTGCTTAATAGAAAATAGAATTCTATCTAATAATACAATAGTATTCTTCTATTTGCTCCATAAGCTATTATTAAAGATTGAAACAGGTTCTCTAAAAACCAGGTAAAACTGATTTTTTCTAGTTTTTCTAAATTAAACTAGAACCACAACCACATAAAATTCAAAACCAATTTCTAAAATTGAAACCGACTATTTATGAAAAACAACATCTAAAACTAAAACAGAAATCGGTCATATTTTTAAATAGATTTTGAAATCAATACACAAAACAGAAATCGAAAATGCTAACAAAATAAACATTTTCAGTCCCTGGTCATTACATTCGCTGCATATTTATTTATATTTACTTGACTAAATTAAATTACATTTGTTTATGTATGACGTTAACGTTATCACTTAAAATATTTTATTAGATAAAATATCAACTAAACTCATTGATTACTATATTTTAGCCAGGGAAAATCGTAAGTAATATTATGATATATTAATCATTTATATTTTTAAGTCATCATTTGTTAAAAATTACGTTGAAATCTATTATATTTGAAGTAATGATTGTTCATAAATGATAATTATTCTATGCAACTGTAATCTTACATGAGTAATATTGAAAAGATTTCAAAACTTTAACAATTAAGGAATATTTAATTAATATTATAATATTTATTTTTTGCATATTTTAATTATTTATTTGATGCATATTTTTTATGTGTAAATTTATATTATTTTTAGCTCTTTAAGTATATATGAATTCGGACTGTAATTATACCTTTCAGACTCGGAATTTTTTTATTTAAAAAACACTTTTTTTAGTAAAATAATATGGTCTACAACTATTACATTTAATGAATGTTTTAATGTGAAACCCTTATAAGGACATTTCGGGTTTAGAATGAATAATAGCTTATCCATTATTTATTATAAATGACTAATAAATTGTGAATGTGTTAAAGCTTTCATGAATTGTCTTGTTGCTTAAAGTGCTTAAGGATTGATCCATGTTTACATTTGAGTTCTGACATTTCGGACTCATTGCAGATTTTTTTTTTCATTATCTTCAAATGTATATTGATATCAATTAGATCATGTTTTCATATAGAATACAGTTATTTAATCAGATTTAACACAGAATGTTATCAATGTTGTAGAGTGATTTTATGCAGTTTTAGTTGTAAAAAGCCCTATTTTCAAATGCATAATCTTTTTTTACATTTAAAAGGATATTTATGGAAAAATTGATCAAGACTTTTAATTGTTAATCAGTGGAGCTTAATTTGATTTCCCTATGATGAACGCTATATAAATTATTAAAATATTTTATACTAGATTTCCTAACACTTTAACATAGAAATAATCATATGCTTCGCACTCATAAATTAAAATTTTATTTATTTTTTATCGGTCTCTTGGTAAATTAACTAAAATTTTCTATCTTAATAAAAAATTCCGCCAATAAAAATAAAAAAGTGCTATAAAATGTATAGATTAAAAAAAAAAATTAAGTACTCAATGTTAATTTAATTTACATAATATAACTAAATATATCGTCCAAAGTTTACCAAACATATATACAAAAAAAACCCAGTACAGGGGGGTAACGCCACAGTGGTGACGTAGCATAGTTGGAACAAGTATAATGATATCTGACAGTGATTAAAATCACTAATATAAAAAAAAAATGCTTCTATGCAAATCTTTAGATAGTATTTAATTTTAAAAAATTGATGGATTATTCCAAAAGCTACATGATCTGCTAGTTCCTTATTAATATCCTGATTAAGATAAAGTATGTCGAATGAAAAAGGGATTATTAAAAAATATTATTTCTCATAAAAAAATTATGTTGATCAATACACATTTCAATAAGTTATAGCATTATAAAGTTAAAAATGTAAAAAATAAAATTGAGAATTTTCACACAATAATAGCATTTGGTAGCCATTTTCACCGTGAAGACAAAATAAAGTCCGAATTTTTTTTTTTGCATAATAAAATAAATTACATTAGCTTTAATTTAAGATATATATAAAAGTGTCAGTCTTTCCGGAACACTTTCAAAATTTAAGTTGAAAAAGTAAATTTTTTGTGAAAAAGTTGTCATTTTGAATCCCCCCCTGTAGGCAGGTAAAAAGTCAGATTTATAAAAAAAATATAACAAATGGTAGGTAAAGACATCATGCATCTACAAAAAAAAGAATTATATTGATCCATACATCTTTCAAAAAGTTATAGCATTATAAAGTTAAAAATATAAAAAAGAATTTTTTTACAAAAATCGTATTTTTTTTATTAAGTTTAATGTCTGTTTTCACCATGAAGATAAAATAAAGTCCGAAATTTTTTTTTACCATTATAAAGTATATTACATTAGCTTTAATTTAAGATATATATAAAAGTGTCAGACCTTCCGGAACACTTTCAAAAGTTACGTTGAAAAAGTTCTACTTTCTATATGCATTTTTATGTTTTGAATCCCCCCTGTATTTAGGGAAATGGTCCGATTTAAAAAAACAGTATGTCGAATGAAAGATCTATATAAATACTACTTCTCATAAAAAAATTGTAATGATTCATACATTTTTCAAAAAGTTATAGCATAATAAAGTTAAAAATGGAAAATACAAAATCGAAAATTTTCACACAAAAATAGCATTCGGTAGCCATTTTCACCATGAAGATAAGATAAAGTCCGAAATTTTTTTTTTTCATGATAAAGCATATTACATTAGCTTTAATTTAAGATATATATAAAAGTGTCAGACCTTCCGGAACATTTTCAAAATTTAAGTTAAAAAAATTAATTTTTTGTGAAAAAGTTGTCATTTTAAATCCCCCCTTGTGGGCAGGTTAAGGGTTAAATTTATGAAAAAAATATACCAAATGAAAGGTAATGATATTATGCAATTATATAAAAAAGAATTATATTAATATGTTTATTTTTGAAAAATTTATGGCACTTTTAAGTAAAAAAAATTGAAAAAATTATTAAAAATTAGCGATTTTTTAATTTATAATTTTTTTGGAGATTTCGCCCATTTACGGGGTAAAATTTTTAGTTTTTAAGGGTAATGTCTTCGACTAGATACGATTTGTGATCTTTTGACGTATCATTGAAAGAAATCGGTTCGGTGAGAGCTGAGAAAAAGTGGTAACAGACACAAA
>NW_026099573.1:27431818-27496215 GCF_025091365.1 Daktulosphaira vitifoliae
AAAAAAAAAAACACATCTTAGTAAAACCAATACCTTCTCAGCTTCTTATCGAAGCGAAAAATTATTATCAATTATATTTGCTAATATATTTTTTGTAATTTATTTAATATTACAGTTATATTAGTGTAATTAATATAACTGTATTAAATTATATTACCTATTATGGAACAAAGAATGAATTATTTTTATTATATTAGAAATGTAAAAATACTGTATTTTATTATACACACGAGTAATACATGTATAACATCCATATAGTATGCATTTTATAAATAAAAAATATTAGGAATTTTAAGTTTACATAACCTTCAAATAGATCATTTTGATCTGATTGTAATAGTGTTACGTTACTATTATTGTAAAAAATTATTATAATAAAATACAGACAGCGCATCCGCTTGTAGAGACTGATGAATTAACGATTAATATTTATTGCAAAATGGGCAATCGGCCTAATTATTATTTAAACTCAAAAGTCCTGGACATCGTGGTCAATCGACTTCAGTGCCTTGTGTCATTCATTAGTCTTAGTACTCAGTTGTGTCGTAACACAGGAAAGAGCAAATATAGCGTAAACGTGTAAATGAATGAACTGTGTAAATGTGCAACTGTGTGTACGAAGATGAATATGAGGAGGTGGTGCCTGCTGTATAGGTATTCACGTGCGTGTTGTCGTACAGCAGTCACCGTGCTCGGCTGACACTCCGGGTTAGCTGTGGGTGTCGAAAGACTGTTGTTATAGGAAGGGAGAATAAGAGTAACACCTAGGCATGAGGTGCAGACGAAGTGCAAGACACAAATACCAGGTGTACGCAAAAGGAGCCCAAAGTATGAGGTGCAGACGAAGTGCAAGACACAAATACTTGGGGTATAGGAGAGGACAATGAAGTACGAGGTGCAGACGAAGTGCAAGACACAAGTACTTCAGAGAGAGAACGGGGTAGCTGAGTATAAGGTGCAGACGAAGTGCAAGACACAAATACTGGGCGTACCAGATAAGGAGTATAACAAAGTACGAAGTGCAGACGAAGTGCAAGACACAAGTACTTCAGAGAGAGAGCGGGGTAGCCGAGTATAAGGTGCAGACGAAGTGCAAGACACAAATACTAGGCGTACCAGGTGAGGAAAGATAACAGAGTACGAGGTGCAGACGAAGTGCAAGACACAAGTACTCTGAAATGTCGAGGAAAAGAGTATATAGATTAGAAAAGGAATGAACAAAGACTTTACTTTAAACAGTAAGCCGGACAGCGACAACCGAGTACTGAGACTGATGAATGACACAAGGCACTGGAGTCGACTGACCACGATGGTCAGGTCTATTGGGTTTTTATAATAATTACACTTATTGCCGATTTGGCAATAAATATTATTTGTTAATTCATCAGTCTCAGGCAGCGGATGTGCTGTCTGTATTTTATTAAAATAATTCTCACGATTATGAAAACGTGACACCATCACAGTTGTCGCTGTCCGCAGGGGCATCATTCCAATTTTTTTTTTTTTGTTTGCAAGATTTCAAAATACGAATTTGGAAATTTCATCAGGCCATATAAAAATAGATATATCTACTTGAGTAAATTATTTTTCTTTTAATTTTTCAATACATTATGAATCACAATCAACATAAGTAATAAATATAAATTATAATAGTACTTGCTATTATAATATTATATAATATAACGTAGCGTCGAAAAAAATAACAAAATTTACCGATTTTTAAATTTGTAATGTTTTTTGATATTTCCCTCATTTGCGGGTAACGAGGGAATTTTTTTCAATTTTTAAGGGTAATGTATTCAACTAGATACAATTTGTGATCTTTTGACGTATTATTGAAAGAAATCCGTCCAGTGAGAGCTGAGAAAAAGTGACAACAGACATAAAAAAAAACACATCATGGTAAAATTAATACCTTCTCATCTTCGTATCGAAGCTGAAATAGTTATTTTTGATTTGTTCATTTTTCAATAAGTTATGGCAATTTTAGAAAAAAAAAGTGAAATAAATGAGGCGTGGTGAGGCAAAGTGATCTAAGTGCCAAAAATTGAAAAATACTTTTTTCTACACCAAAATGATCTATGTATATATAAAATATGTAAATGATCTCTTTACACAATACTGTGTAAAGAGATCTATCTCCAAACTATCAATAAATTGTTGGTAAAAGCAATTATAGATGGAGCTGTCTGTATGTCCACGCATGTCATTCGCTCTAATTGATCTAAGTCCATTCATGCTATTTTTATTTTTGTCGTTGTTATTATTGTTTACGCACAATGTCGATAACAGTCAACATTACATCATCATGGTTTGCAGTTTCTATATCAGTCGATATTTTGTTGTGTACAAATAGCTATCATTCTTATTTTTCTCTGTATTTTGTGATTTTATTTTGCGATCATGGATGAATCTGCTTTTAAACCATATGAAAATTTAAAGAATAAACGTCAAAGGAAAATAGAAAGTGAAAAAAGATTAAGTGGAAAAGAATACGAAACCGTTAAGAGAAAAACAAAAATATCAGGAAAAAAAGCACCTACAAACGAAGTAAGTAATTTTACTTCTTTTATCGTTAAGTATTTCATTAAGACAATGTAAATAAAATACTATACAAATACCTACCGATAGTTTTAATAATAATATTGAACTCTTCTTATATTACAGGTTATTTGCAAGTGTAAGTTTGGTTGCAATGATGTATTGCACATTAAAAAAAAGCTCTTCGAGAACTTTTACAATTTGGGAATCAACGAACAAGGAAGCTACTTAATGGGACTTATGCAAATCCTAACCATCCAAAGACGTCGACATGGAAATTATGATGATCCGGTAGAAAGTAGAAGGCAATCAACTATCAGTTTTACAGTGCCCAATGGACATGGAGACCTCAAAAGGGTATGCAAAAAAACTTTTCTTGACATTTTTGCTATCAGTCCTCAAAAAGTGACAACTCTTGTTAAAAGAAAAAAAGCTGGTTTTACTACTTTTAAAGACAAACGTGGTGGGGTAAAAACGTTCAAGTATACTTCAAAGGACAGGCAAATGGTTAAAAACCATATTAATAGCTTTCCCAGAGACGAAAGTCATTACAGTCGGGCCAATTCAGAAAAAGAATACTTAAGTCCGGATCTAAACATGAACAGAATATACTTGGCTTACAAAGTTAAAAATCCTGAGACAACGATTTCGTATAAATTTTTTCGATCTGTTTTTTTAAAAGACTTTCCTAAGCTTTCATTTAAAAGACCAAGAGTGGATACGTGCAAAACGTGTGATGCTCTTGATCTTAAACGAAAGGACAATAACGTACTGGTAGTCTTATCAGGTAAGACAGAACTTGAATTACACCATCGTAAAGTCGATGCTGTCACCGAAGTTATTAAAGCTGATGCTGCGAAAAGTACATTACCTGGAAGTCAAACGTGTACTATTACTATGGATCTACAAAAAGTCTACCCACTGCCTAAACTATCCCATACTAGCATGTATTACAGTCGTCAGCTTTCATGCTTTAACTTTGGAATTCATGTAACAGACACGTCCAATGGCATCATGTGCGTGTGGCATGAGGGGCAATCAGGGCGAGGAGGGAACCAAATTGCCTCATGTTTAATGCAAGCTATTAATTCAGAACATCTCTCTTCCTACAAACGTCATTTAACAGTTTGGAGTGATAACTGTGCAGGGCAACTTAAAAATAGGATGCTTCTTTTCCTTTACGTATGGTTGGTTGCCAATGGCACATTTGATACGATTGAACATAAATTTTTTATATCAGGTCATAGCTACTCAGCTTCAGATAGAGACTTTGCTACAATTGAAAAACGAGCTAAACGATCTAAGTTATTCAATGTGAATGATGTAAAGCGTGTTATTCGCAGCTCTAGACTTGACAGACCGTTCAAGGTTATTGACATGGGGAAAAAAACATTTTTTGATTTTGACACTGCCTCTACAAAATTTTTAGATACATCAAAGTTGGGAATAAGTAAAGTTGCTTGGTTGAAAGTGACAAAAGATAGCCCAGGAATCGTTTATTTTAAGAACAATTTTAGTTCCCTATTGCCGTTTCAAACATGTAACATTTTTAAACGAGGAATACAAATTGAAAACCTTATAAATGCAGAAATTGAAAGTCTTCCGGGTGTAGTGCCACTAAAAGAAACGAAGAAAAAAGACCTCCAAGCTATGTTACAGTATTTAAGTGAAGAAAATAGGTTGTATTTTGAAAAAATTTTAAGTGCTTAAACTGTTGGACATAGATCATTTCTGACACTCTTATTCTTTAAAATATTTGTTTTTTATAATTTGTCAAAAATTTTTTTATAATTTGTTAAATCTTATACTTCATGATTTATCAAAATTTGAAAAATAAAAATTTAATTGTTTTTGTAAATTTGGGAAAGTTTTTATTGATTTGCCAAAAAATTTAATTTTGGCACTTAGATCACTTTGCCTCGCCACGCCTCAAATGTTAAAATTTACTGATTTAAAAAATCGTAATTTTTTGGGGGATTTACGAGTAACGAGGGAAATGTCTTTAACTAGATACAATTTGTGATCCTTTGACGTATCGTTGAAAAAATTCGGTCCAGTGAAAGCTGAATAAAAGTATTAACAGACACAAAAAAAAAAAATAAACACATCATGTAATATTAATACCTCTTAGCTTCGCATCGAAGCTAAAACTATTACGAACATCAATATCAATATCTTGCGTCCGGTACAAATATCAATAGTTGAGTTTAATATATTTATTATTTATTCAATTAATTGTTACCAGAATATTTGTTATTTGACCAATGTAACCATAATAATACAATGTTTTTGAAATTTGAATTGATGTATAAAATAATGGTGTATTATTTTTGCAGGCCAATAGGGACTGTTTTTAAAGTAAGGGGTGCGGTTGCACACCTAACACCCCCCCCCCCNGCGGTTGCACACCTAACCCCCCCCCCCCCCAAATGACGCCCATGACTGTCTGGCTTACTGCAATAAGTTAAGTCTTTGTTTTTTCCTTTTTCACCTACCTACTCTTTTCCTTGACATTTCAGAGTACTTGTGTCTTGTATTTCGTCTGCACCTCATACTTCTGGTTCCTTATTGAGTACCCCTGGTATTTGTGTCTTGAACTTCGTCTGCATCTCATACCTTGGTGTTACTCTTATTTCCTTCCTATAACAACGGCCTTTCGACACTCACAGCTTACTGGAGTGTCAGCAGAGCACGGTAACTGCTGTATGATTACACGCACGTGAATACCCATGCAGCAGACTCAACATTATCGTCGTACACACTACACTACCCTTACCCTTTCCGTTTGGGTTTTGTTTTGTATTACGATAGATGATTCCTTGTATTAAATGCACTGAGTATACGTTTAACTATGCGTTGTTTAGTCAATATAATTATTTCTCAAAACAATTTAATTTTAAATAATACGATTTTGTTAGAAAAATCTATGACTGATTTTCATATGGAAAAGATTTTTAACGCTCTCTATATTATAATTAAAAAAGTTAATTTTATATGTACACTTATTTTTATCATAATTGAGTAAGTAATTTTTAAAGCTTCATTTGGCCTAGCCAAAATACAATTCAAAAATATTTATATCTAAGTATAAATTGTACCAAGTCGGTATTGTGGTGGTCTAAAGTGTCCCGGTGCTAGCGCCTTAAAATAATGCGGCTCAATAATCACTAAGTAAAAAAATTAAACACTAAAAATATAATTTAAAATTAAAATTATGTTAAAAATATTAATATTTCTTTTTGTTTATTCTACGAAACATTTATTACAACTTTCACATTGTATTTTATAAATGTCCGATTTCGTCTCTTCATCTACTTTATCTGTAAGGTCACCAAATAAATTTCTTAAATTATTACTTTTATATGTTACCAGTGGTCAAAATGATGTTTGACGGAGAGGGGCGGTGTCCCTCCCTTCTTATTTTGAGTACAATCTAGCGACCCCTTTAAGTTAAATCCTGGGGGAGCGCTCTAATTTTGAGCACTGAAGAATGAAAAGTATTAATATAAGAAATATATTCAAATAATAAAAATTTCAAAATTGTTAAACAAAAAATAGTTGAAAAAGAACATAAATTATGAAATTATAAGATTATAAGATTTTTATGATACAACCGTGGTAATATAAATATTTGGAGCACGGCCATAAAATAACATTTAATTTTAATATTGACCTTGTGATGTTTTGTATAATATTCATTTGTAATTGATTTTTAATGAACTAACAATAATTATTGGTAGGTATAACTCTATTCCTTATTTAAGATAATTTTTTTGTTTTATTAAGTAAGTATATTTGCTTATTATTATTATTACCAATTCGATGTGGCTCGGAAACACTCCTCACTTTTTATGAGCTATAATCCCGCCTTCTAGTTTTTCCCATTTTAACCACTCATAAAAAGTGTTTAAAAATTATAGCACCTACACTATTCATTATTAACATAACCAATTCCTATGTCTAATAATTTTCTTCAGCATTAATAAATTAAATAACGTTAATTTATATTCAAGATTTTAAATAATACGTTAGAAGGCATTACTTGATCCTCATAAACTATTAATTTTTTTGTTTAGAGTGCAGAATTTGTTTAGGTGCTCTTGCTGAAGAAACATGTACTTTAAAATGTTGTAACACTAAGTATTGTAAAGAATGTATTATTCCTTGGCTATACACAGGTGTTGATAAATGTCTCTTATGCGCTAATAAAATACCCAATTGTAAGTATTAAAAAGTTTATATATAGTCTACAATATTACAAATAATGTAAACTTAATTTTATTGCTTAACAAGGTTTATTGATTTGGTAACAGATAATCAGGGGCATTATGAAAGATGTTTATAGAAACCATAATATCTGACTCAGTCATTCAGAATGCTACGTTTCAATGAATATTTATATTATTTCTTAATCATTATCTTATAATTTGACTTTTTCTGGTACCATAGTTCAAAACTTTATGAGGAGTTCTAAAATGTATATTTCGAAAACTGAATAGAATATGCAAAAAATATTCCATTTACTAAATTTAAATTTATAAGACATATTCATTTGTTTTTCTTTTGTGTTGTTAAGTTGTTAAGTCATGGGAATGTTTCAACATCACTATCAGTATTGAATAATTAAAAAGAAAATGTATGGAGTTAAAATTTAGTCAACTGTAATAATATACATATATATACACAGTGTGATTCCTTAACTAAACAAATTATTTTTGAAAATATTAGGACTAATAATTATTTTATATTTTTAACAAACCTAAATATTACAGAAACAAGATGACAAAATAAATAATAATATTATTTATTATTATATGCCATATAACAATAAATTATAAATTCATACACAAATTTTTTTTAAAATAAATATTCGGGAAGAAAATAAATAATAATTTTTCAAATAAAACCGAACTTTTTCAACGGATTTGATTCATTACATATTCATAAACAAAAAAATACTTCAATATTCGGGTTTGTCCTTAAGCGGTGATGGACAAAAGATACGAATCGCACGTTAAAATAATAAATCGTTAGCAGTTTTTATATTTATAATACTAATTTTTGTCATTATTAACAACAATCACCTCGATAAACCAATCCAACCAACCGGAGACTGGTGATAATGATCAAAATGTGGTTGACGAGCAGGTACAAGATTCCATATGATTCACCTTCAATTAAACAGTTCTGAAGTTCGCCTTGATGTTCCTTAGTTATTAAATTCGTTCAATCAACAAAATTTGTGTAGTTTTCTCAGATTACGTCGGTGACAAATCTTTTTCGGTCACAAACTCTGCTTTAAATGCTTAAAAATGATTGTGTAGTAAGATTACTAACGACTTCAGTATAGATTAACTAAGATACGAATCATACCACATACAACCTTCGCTAACTTCACACGTTCTGTTGGCAAATTGCTTACAAATTAGTAATAGCGTACGAAACGAGTTCTAGTACCTAATACTAATTGATAATTGTTTAAGGACTGTTGGCTGTTCCTTTATCGCTATCTAAATGCTATAAAAAAATGCTTCGAATCGCATAAACAAAATTAGTAAATAAAAAATGCATCATAGTAAAATTAATACTTCCTCAGCTTTGCATCAAAGCTAAAAAAATCGAATTCTTATTTGTTAAAAAATACTGCAAAATGAATGTGAAAAATTTATTTTATCTTTAAACTAATATGAAATAAAAGTTCCAGTATAAAATTAAATTTAATATTTTTTCTAGTACATTATTAAAATACTTTTATTTTTAATTTCTTAGTGTGTTATGCATGTAAATCGGATATTTCTGAAGATGGGAAAAAGTATGTGACTACATGTTGTAAAAGAAGATTATGTTTCAATTGCTTTTTGCATAATAATAAAGAAAAATTTCTTTTATGTTGTCCTTTTTGCAACAAGATTAGACAAAAACGTAATAGTATTTTATATTTTAATATTTTAACATAATTACATAGCAATTTTATTTTAAAATAGTGATATTTATGATAAGTTGAAAACATTTTAATGAATAATATTAAATTAAAAATAAAGTTTATTGTAAGAAACAATAATTCCTTAGGGTAAATTTTAAGGGTAAATTTCGAAAGTTTATTTAATGCAGAATAGTCTAAATAAAATGTTGGCTGGTCGGAAATAATTTTTCTATTAAAAAATTCTCCATTTATTAGAAAAAATAATAATTATAAGTTCCTATTTCACAAGTTGCCCATAAAATGAACGCTGTAGAATAAAAGTATCTTATTATTTTTTATTTTTATTTTATAATTTCACGGGCAGAAGCCCTTTTTACAAATTTACAAGTACATAAATTAGGTAATTGTAACATAGACAAAGATATATACTAAAAATATGTAAATTAATTATTAAACGCAAAGATAGAAATACAAAATGAAAATGAAATTAATTATTAAACATAAAGTAAAATACAAAAATTAAAATGAAAAATTAGGGTCAACATTGGCATTAGACATAAGATGCCTAAGTGGCTCATTTTTTGCATAATTAGTTAGGCAGTGAGAGACAACAAATGGAGCATTATTTTTTGTTGCGCGCTGAGGTACTCTGAAACATATGAGGGACAACAGTCTCGGCGAATCAATATTACCATTCAATAAACCAATTAGGAAATTAATTCCAGCATTGTGCATACGCTCAGCTAATGAGAATAGGCCAAGCAAATACGAGACAGGGGCATAATCGTGATTTGGACAGACTATTATAAACTTAATATGTGCTATGATGTATAAAATTTAATTAAATTTTAATCTATGCGTTTTTATTAAAAAATGGAGTTTAAAATTAGTATATATGGCAAATCACACTATATATTGAAGAAATGGCGACTGAAATTATTAAATAGTGTCTAGTAGAGCATGGGGTTTCACTCCCTACGATTACACTTAAGACGAATTTATTATAAAACTTTTATGATTCTAATTCTGTAGAATTTTAAATATTTTCCATCACTACCATAAATCATTTATCAAAAACAATAATTGTTTTTACAAATATTTAATACTTATATCTGTGTTCGCCTAGTTGAGTAAGTGAATTATAAATATTAATAAAATTATATTGTGTAATAAACAAAAATTAAATAATCAAAAAATTCAGCACAGGGGGTCGCGGCACAGTGGTGACGTAGCATAGTTGGATCAAGTATAGTGATATCCGATAGTGATTAAAATCACTATCAAAAAAAAAAAACGCTTCGATGCAAATCTTTAGATAGTCTTTAATTTTAAAAAATTGGTGGATTATTTCAAAATTTACATGATTTGCTAGTTCCTTATTAATATCCTGATTAAGATAAAGTATGTCAAATGAAAAAGGGATATAAATATTATTTCTCATAAAATAATTGTGTTGATTCATACACTTTTAAGTAAGTTATAGCATATAAAGTTAAAAATATAAAAAAGAATTTTATGGCAATTTAATTAAAAAAATTTAAATATTCTTGAAAATTATAGATTTTAAATTTGTAATTTTTTTGGAGATTTCTACTACATTCGTTTTGTGATTTTTTGACGTAATTTTGCAAGAAATCGGTTTGGTGAGAGCTGAGAAAAAGTGGAAATAGTCACAAATAAAAAATACAAAAACATATCATAGTAAAATTAATTCCTTCGAAGCAAAAATATGATTTTTGTAAAAAAATTATTTTTTATATTTTTGGTTTTATAACGCTATAACTTTTTGAAAAATGTATGTAACATTATAATTTTTTTAAGATGAGTGTTATAATCTTCTTTTATTCGACATACTTTTTTATTAATTCGGACCATTACCTTTTATACAGGAGGTTTTCAGAAATTAAAATTTGCATATAGAAAAATTAATTTTTTCAACTTAACTTTTGAAAGTGTTCCGGAAATACTCAAACTATTATATGTATTTTATATTAAAGCTTATGTAAAATACTTTGTTATACAATAAAAAAATATAGGACTTTATTTCGTTTTCATAGTGAAAGTGAACATTAAAGTTAATAAAAAAATAAGATTTTTGTAAAAATTTCTTTTTTATATTTTTAATTTTATTATGCAAAACTTTTTGAAAAACGTATGGGTTATTATTATTTTATATTTATATATTATTAATATACAGAGTGGAACGGATCTATTGACAACTCATATAACTTATGATCTACATAACATTTATTACTTATTTTTTTTAATCAATTTTTACAATATAGAACTATATTTAGAATATGTTTCATGTTATTTGTCGCAATTACAAAAAAATATTTTAAAAATTATTAATTTGCGTGATTCTATCATTGTAATCATATTACTATGGATATTCCTTGTTAGGAGATTTGATAATAAATACACTTATTCACTATTATTCACGTTTCAATTTATAATATATGAACTTATTTAAGTAAAAATTCAACATGTTTTAGACAATGTTTCTTTAATTTTGTTTAATTATCTTAATTATATTATTATAATCAATACTACAATTACAAATGTTAATAATTTTACGCCGTCTTAATAATTTACACCACTACTCACACTTGTGAAAGCTCGAAATTAATCAAGAGCTGATTCGCAATGTGGTGTGGCTCCCTCCCATTAATCGGATCCCAGAGTGGAAACCATTAGGGAGAGTTGGCAAAATAATTCACTAAAACAAGAACCTAAGGCACCGGCCTAAACCAGCACCTCAGGTACTCCTGTACCAGGCGGCGTGGCTGCCTCTGTCTCAGACATTCCGCTTCCTCCTTCTTTAACAAGACGGATTCAGCGAACGCCTGGACGAGACTCTACGCCTCCCGGCTCCTCAACATCAGGTCCTTCATTGACCCAATTCGGAACGTGGACCTTAGTCGGGACTTCAAAGAGTCTCGCTCCTGGACCCACGCGTCGCACCGGAAGAGGGTGTGCAGAGCTTTGTCAGCTTCTCCCGGGCGATATAAACAGTGGTCGCACGTCGGCGAGGCTGCTTTACGAATACGGTGTAAGTACTCGTTAAAGCAGCCGTGGCCGGACATCACTTGGGTGAGACGATAAGTCATCTCACCGTGAGTCCGGCCACCCACCTGCCCAGCCAATCGGGTCCTATGAGGGACCTGGTCCACTCGCCTCTCGTCGTTACCTCCTAGAGAAGAGTCCGCCACCGGAGCATGATCATCCGCCTGAATGCTAGCCGGTCTTCGAGTTCGAGGGACCGGTTGCGATCTCGGCGGAGCTCATGCCCGGCAGCGCGTTCCTCGACGAGCAGATCAGCGGGCGGCAGTGACGACAAGGTCTCGCTGCCACTCCGGATACCGTTCGGTACGCCAAAAACTGTTCGGATCGCCGCCCTCTTCTGCACCCTGAGCAGGGCTTCACGGTTTTTGGACGAATACTCAAAAGTATCCGCCCAAACCAGCCTCCTCGGACGAGGCGCCTTCCGCCACCACCAGCGTGTCGTCCGCGTAACAGACAACGCTCACGTGTGTTGTTCTACAGCAGAACCGACTCTTGCGGGACGCCACCCATCACGGGTCGGATTCTCAGGCCCGCGGCGCTCTCATAGGAGATGACCCGGTTGCCAAAGTACGACCGGATCATCCGACCGAGGTACGAAGGCACCCGAAGCGCGTCCTGCTCCCTGAGGATGTATGACCATTGCACGGAGTTGAACGGGTTTCGGATGTCCAGGCTCACCGCTACCTCGAAGCCCTTGACGTTGGGCTTCGATCCGGGTGACGAGCAGCCGCTCGAGGATCTTCCCCAAGTCATCCAACATGCAAAGCGGTCGGTACGACAAGGGGAGACCCTCGGGCTTGTCACCCTTCTTCAGAAGTACCAGCCTGGCCTTCTTCCACTTCATGGGGAATTCACCATCCAAGAGACAGCGGTTCGCGACGGCGCGTATCCAATCGGTGGCGAGGTCGTGGACCAACCTCCACACCCGGTTTGGAATCGCGTCGGGGCCGAGAGCTGTGTTCCGGCCCCGCACGTGCGCCACCGCGGCGGCCACATCCTGGGTGGTGAATTTCTCCACCGACACATCGTCCCCGAACGCCGAGGGTGGCAGAGGCGGATGTGTCGGAAAGAGCGTGTCTACCGCCCTTTCCAGCACTTCCGCCTCCAGCTGACTGGAAGTCGGTGGACCGCGGAGTTTCCGCATAACGACCCGATAGGGTTTCCCCCACGGGACGTGGTTATACGACAATGGGAGAATAGTGAAAATCCTGATATTGTACAATTATTGGTTAATTGTGATGAAAACCTTGACGTGGGCGTAGTTAATGAATTGTGAAGGACTGGTTTGAAACATGTGTTAATAAATGGTTATTTCGAATACCTTGAAATGGAAAAATTCTTTATATAATTTTTGCTTTTATTAATATATGTTATATTTAATACATGTGTTGGCGTAGAAATATTTTTATTTTCCGAGGTTTATCCCTAATCACCACCAAAATAAATAACCACGATAACAACACATTACTAAGTTTTCAAGTCAATAAATGCAAAATAGTAAAAATGTGTAAATGTATCTAATTCCTAGCCCTATAAATTACTAACTCAATCATGAAAATTATTAGGTAAACAATATGATGTAAGTAAGTTGAAAATATTATGTAAGGAATGTAAAACAAAGAAAGGAAAATATAGCTATTCTTCAATTTGTCCTCACGAATTTTGCAAGGAATGCTTTAAACAGAAAATTAAAGAAAACGATCATTGCCCATATTGTAATCAACCACTCATAAAACGAATGAGCAATCGTAAGTGATATATCTTGTATATACAGCGTGTATTGACCTGACTGACAACACTTGAAACATTTAATATAATTATCATTTTGATAAAGTTTTTTTTTTATAATAATTGTCTGCTTGGATTACGTTTAAAGCATATTTTTATTTTTTTTTACCATAACTCACACACAAGATTGCTAGTAGACGGTTCACTGTGAGTTTTAATTTCAAACATTCTTCATTAAAGAGCCTTTAATTCACGTAATAATACAGAAAGGTTCGTCGCTAGATTGTTGTTTGTGGTTTTCCAATGTTTTTATTAGTGTAGTTCCTACAAGCAGACATGAAAAAATTCATCACATCAGGCTCGATACTGTGATAACGCTGAATACTCTAAGGTGCTTTTGGCTAACTATTCTGTGACAATTTAACAATACTTTCATTTGGTTAAGGCGTCTATTCTCTGTTAACGAGCAGGTATGCCAAGGCTTACTGGTTCCAACTAATCAAAGTCATGATTGGTTAAGAACAGTGATATGTGTTACCACCTCCATTGAGATAACTAGGGTCCTCAGGGTTGTTAAACCTCTGATCTTAGCGGATCCCTCTACGACATCCGCACAATGCTCTAATAATAATCATTGCCTGAATGGATATTTAATACATTGTACTCTTCTCTAGAATGATATTTATAACAGTACGAGTTTATTATTTGGAATCTTTACCCAACTTATCAGGTTGAAAAGATTGAAAAAGTTCAGGGACGTATGCTATATTAGCTACAAGATATAGTTAATAATAACAATTACGAATAACAATTAAGATAATGTTTCTGAAGTCCTTTATATTCATGAAAATTTGTGTGTATAATTATCAAAGATGTAAAATATTACTATAATCTAATTTCAAATTATTCTATAGCTCTTTGATTGAATAAAAAATTTAAAAATGTTTAATTTCATTCAATTATTTTTATTGTTATTTTGTTATTATAATTAATTTATTGATTTTTTTTAAGAGTGCAGTTGTTGTTTCGAGGCTATTTCTAATAAAACTGATACATTTAAACATTGTGATTCTATTTTTTGTGTATCATGTATTTTAAGTTCACTAAAAATAAAAGGAAATACGAACTGTTTAATTTGCTCTAAAGATGTAATAACTACCGGTAATGTATTTACAAACTTAAATAAAAATTAAGTTTCACTCAAATTTTTTAAACTTATTTTATTATATGCATATTGAAACAATTCTGAGAGACGTATTCATAGAATTTCAATACCGTTCTAATTTATGTGATTCTAATGTATATACTTCTGAATATAATATTACACTAATTTAAAATATTTTGTAAAAAATTATTGTTTTGCTTTTAAAATAATCTTTTTGTTGAAATAAATCTTACTTGCAATAGGCAAACTTTGTCCAAAAAGTAATATATTGTAGTTTAAAAAAGTAATTAATATTTTGTTCAATGTTAATAAGATATCATCAACTTAACTTTTAATTTAATTAAAAAATAAATAAACATCGGATTAATTTTAACTTGTTAACTTTTTAAATTTAACATCATTTTAACCAATTAAAAAAATCAGTAACTTGCTCATCCTTGTGTAATAGTAGGACTTCAAATAGTGAGATGAAATTATGATTGAATGGTAGGAGTGGATTTTTTCGCTAAATTTTTAAACTAATCAAGGAACATTTCAATTCTATGCTAATTAATGCACTAACAATATATCTCAAACTAATTTATTATTTTTGGATAAATTTTAAATTGATTTTAAAATAAATTTTGTAACTTGATAAATTGAAAATTCGATAAAATTTGAATCATAATTTATGAAAAAATTAAAAAACGTATTCAAATTTTTAGCATGTCATTTATGTAAATCAGTTATTCCTGAAGATCATGGAAAAATTTATTTGACAAAATGTTGTAAAAAGAGAATATGTCATTCATGTTTGTATTCAGACTTTATCGGACCAGGAAAGTCTGATATGTATGTGATATGTCCATGTTGTTTTTACTATCATGAACATGGTAATATCTTAGATCTCAAAGATGATTAAAATAATTTAATAAAAATATTGTCAATACATAAAAAATTTTCATAGAAAAATTTTAATTAACATATTTACATTATTCTAATGTCTTTTAGGTCCTATGTATAAAATAATATGGTTAAAAAAGAATTGTAAGAAATGTAATAAAAAACCAGGTCAATATAGCATTAACTATTTTTGTCCGGAATTGTATTGCGTGGATTGTATCAAAACAATAAATAGGAAAAATCACTTTTGCAAACATTGAAATAAAAAATTTCTATTATTATTATTTTTTTTTTTTTTTGAAATTGTGAGGAAATATAATGTACTTGCTTTAATTTACACATAATGTTGTTATTATCATATTAAACAATGAATTGTAATTAATTATAAAGTATACTATATATCCATATATCAATAAGGTTGTTTCAAATGCGTCTTTTTGTTATCAGCATGCAATGTATNATCAATAAGGTTGTTTCAAAAGCGTCTTTTTGTTATCAGCATGCAATGTATTTATAAATACATTTATAATAACTAATTTACAAATATATTTATAAAATAAATGAAACTGATACAAAATTTTATTCAGATAAAAAGAAATTCATATTTTCAATAAATTTGGGGATTGATGGTAGGCAACACTGTATGCATATCTTACTAATTAGTGCTGCATGGTTACACCATCTAAATGTTCGCATTTGAAAATACTCAAGTATTTACACTTTAAAAAAAGTTTCATGGTGATTCAAAAATTTTTCAAAGGTGGTACTAAAATATTTTAGACGTCAAAATAAATTTTGCCAATTTTATCATTAAATAAACTTTTTTTAGTAGACAACATTATTTAAGAGATGCCCAACCCACCTGTGACTTCCTCATGATCCAACGCTGTCATATTTAAGCATGATTAAAAAAATATCAAACACTAATATTAAATAATCTTGTGATGTCTTCTCTGAAAAGCATATATTCAAAAAAGAACAAATGCAGATAGCATTTAAAAATAATTAATGGTAGTTAATCATCATTATATCATTTGAATTTAAATATTCGTAAAAGTATGTTGTAAACATATTTGCCATTATATAGCAAATATATTTATATGCGTAAAAGTTTTTTGTGTTGTTTTTTCTTTAAAAAATTTAAAAAACCACAATACATACAATTTACTCGCCAAATCTTCATAATAAAAGAAGTTTCACTGTATCTACACGTACTCGTAACACGCACTGATTTTTTAATTAAGGTTATTGTTCATTATCTATAACCTAAAAAACTTTTCCTAAGCGAAATTTATTGACATAGATAAATTAATATTGGTATTCTTTGACATACTTAGTAATCTGGCAAAATTTCGAATCATAAAAAACTTATTACATTATTCAGAAGTTTTTATGAAGTTGCTTTTAAAACCACAACCAACTTAAAATATGACCTTATAAAATTATTAAAAATTGAAATCAGCTCATATATTTTTTTAGTTCTCAAACTTTTTAAAATCAAATTTTATTTTGATTCTTTTGGAAATTTACCACCTTCATCGAGCTTGAAAAATATTTCACCGGAATTCGTGTGAAATATAATTATAATCAGAAACAAAAATATAATACAATCGTTTGCGGTCAGCTTTGTATAAAATTTTTAAAATCACAATGCCTAAATCTCTGACTCTTACGTTGCATGGAACAACGTCAGAAGTTGTCAACTGTAGCTTGAAATTCCTGATATATTATAAATATAAATCGAATAACTTTTTCAGTATTATTTCAAACAAATTTTTTTTTGAGCTAATAAAATAAAAAACTTTGAATTTACCGACTTAAAATTAATATGTTTTATTCAAATCAACTTTTTATATTGTTTTAAGGAATACAAAATTAACTTAAGTTCATATGAGTCTATCATAATATATGATTGAATCTATATTGACATATTTTTATGTTTATAAATGATGTAATTTTAACTATTGTCATATAAAGGATACAATAAATACGCCCAAATGCTAATAAAACACTTAATAATATATAGGTGTGTAAGTAGTGCTGCCTATCTTTTTCGTCTTGAAATTTAAGTAAATATTCAGTATAATAAATAATAATTGGTATTTAGTTATTAATAAAATTATTAATATTATTATTACATGGTAATTTTAAATACTTAAAGGAGAATTTCAAGTATAAAAATTTACTTCAATGTTAATTAGTTAATAATCAATTTAGTTATATTTTTTAAATAATTGCATTTAAAGATCTAGAATAGTGGGTTTTCATTTGGTCAATCTAATCCGCTATTAANTATTTAAAAATTTAGAATAGTGGGTTTTCATTTGGTCAATCTAATACGCTACTAATTGGATACTGCTAGGGTTGTAAAGATAGAATTTTCTAGAGAAAAATTTGGGAATTTTCCTTCTCAATATATTCCAAGAGATTATCACGAAAGAAAATATTATTTATTTCTTCAGAAAAATAAATTTTGAAGTAGCCAATTATACAATATTTGGTTAACTTAAGTGAAGAAGTTTTACAATAAAGTAAAATATAATAAAAAAGCTAAAAGGTGTGTTATAGTATTTCGAGAATAATTTCTAAAAATATTATTACAGTAATTTTAGATCATTATCCGTATATAATCTATATATATGTAAGTTTACATTTAATTTCTCTATTGAAAATGCATGACAGTATTCATTAATTATCTTAACTAGTTTTAGTGTGTTATTGTTATAACGTGATTTTGAAATGCCATTTTGTGTTTTGGTTCGAATTGTTAGGATTTTGCTGTACATATATTTGTTTTTTTTTTTTAATATCAAAATTTAGCTAATAGAGAATTGATGCAGATCATGACAAAAATATGCCAGATATTCTTTTTAGAGGAGTTTAAACGCAGGATATTTTATGTTTAACCTGATTAAATACAAAAATGTTCTTTTTTTAAAACCTGTTATTGAGCCAAAACCGTGTTAGAGGTAAAACCGAAATAGAATATGTAAAAAGCAAATTTGAATATGAATAAAACTGTTTTTACCCAAGTAAGCCTTTTTTTTTTTTTTTAATAAACAAATTATTATAATATGAAGTTAGAAGTAAAATTCCGTGTAATGGATATTATAATATGTTTTGTGTAACTGTTACTGTAGCACATACACCTACATATAACGGATACTGAAAGCATGTTTCTCACCGATATTTGACATACAGAGTCTAATTTTTGCGGATCATTTACTTTTAGTTAAAGAATTGTCCGTCATCGCTCTTGACTCTACAATTCTTTGTCACTGGGTGTTCAAACAATCAAATGCCGTCAAGAACGATACGAAAACTACAAACTGGCTCAAAAAGCGTTATCATCGTTTGGATACTACTGTTGGGGATGTTAAATACGATAAATTACCGAAAATAATGCAACTGTTACGCTGCGAGACTATTTACGTAAAAGGTACTATGAAAAAAAGTGTTTTGGAAAAGTATTTACCTAATCAGAATGTAAACGACGTGGAAGATTTGGATTGTCCAACGTTGTATAATCTATTTTGCTCTACAAAACCATTATTTGTCCGACACATAAACAACTATAAAATGTGTAGCTCTTATAAAGCATTATATTTAAAGCAATGGTTGACATACAACTCTTAACATTAAATATAAAAAAAAACATTTTTTGTAAAACTAATACATTTATTGTACATCACAAAATAATTAATTATTAAGACATATAAATAAGATTTTTTTTTTAAGATTAATTATTTACATCCTATTTTCCACACACTTTGTCTATAAATATTTTACCTTTATTGAACAAAACCCAAGTGCATTTGGGAGACTATTATGCATATTCTGTTCATGCCTCGTCATCGTCATCCCAATGTCTTAGTACTTGACTTCAGCAAAACAACATTCGATCATTTCGACCGTTGCCTAAAATTATATTTACTATGAATTAATCAATATTATATAAATAGGTGTAATTATTAGTATACTTCAACAAAATAAACTATATATAAACACTGAAAATGTAACTATATCTTGTTGTAGTTTAATATTATAATAATAAACTTTACTATTACCTATATAAAAAAATCCGGCTTCGCAAAGGTTTTGAAGTTTTTGAATTATTTGACTTTGACACTTATCAAATGTAGCCATACAAGAGACATATGTACTAAACGATATGTAATAGACATTTAGCACTTATAATTTTATTTATTAAACTAATTCTCCCCCTCATAAAACATGCCTATAAAAGAGCAATTTCTAGCTCATTCGCCACCTTATTTTTTTCTAAAAATCTGGTCATGAAGCGTTTCTGTACCAGACTGTTTCGCGATGTGCTCTCTCTGACTTAGAATCTTTTTACACTTGGTGTTTATTATCTAAATCTCTCATAAGTAATGTCATTTTGAAAGAATAACTTAACTTTTTAACTTATTATTTTTTTTTTTTTTAGTTTTGAATATTTATAAAATATTAAAACACATTAAATTTTTATTTTATATTTTGTGAGTTGTTTCAATTAAGAATTTTTTTAATTCTTCAATTGAAGTGTCTATTTAATAAGTGCATTTCGAAAATCGACCTTAGCACATCTAGCGGTTGAAACTATTGCAATATTATAGTTTGTGACGTGTCACTAAGGAGATCGTAGAATGTACTTTAAATTTAAGTAGATACGTGTTTGATTGATTGCATAAGATACTGATGGTTTGTTGAAATCATTACCCTAGCACATCTAGCGGTTGAAATTATTGGTAACAATAATTCGTGACGTGTCACTAGGGATTGATTCTCATATTCCATTACGTTCTTTTCGGCAAGCAGTTTTTGACTCTGTGAGGTCCGTGCATCGACGAGAGTAATCTCCGATGGTGTAGCCAGCCTGTCTCTAACTCTGTCGACTCTCATGTCAAATACACAATTTCATAAAATATCGATAGTTTATTGAAGTCATTACCCTAGCACATCTAGCGGTTAAAACTATTCGTAAAACAATAGTTTATAACGTGTCACTGGGGATTGGTTCTCATAAGCTATCTGGTTATATAATTTTTCTTATTTTAAAATATAAAGTAACATATATACTCAGACACCAAGTATAGAAAGGAATTACAGTGAAGTAATATTTCAAGTTTAACAATTTGCATAATTTTACAAAAACTATTAAGTAAATAAAAGTTAGTGCTCTCTTCACATATATATCTTTTACGCATTAAACAATCAAGCTAGTTGGACACAACGTAAGAAATTATATTTCTAAGCATGCCATAAAATTAAGAGTAGACTTAAGATAAATCAAGAATAACTTTTATCCAGGGAATAATAGAATTGTTAAAGGTGGATAATTTGAAAAGTTATTAATAACTACTTTCTCACCATTCGGATCATAATAGTACGCGTTCAACGTAGATGTTTTAACTTGTATTATATAACCACATAAAGAAAATAATTCAGACATTAAGGCTTGGCGCCCATTAATTGGACAGTAGCATTTTACATGAACACACGTTGTTTCCCATTCATATAGCATGACCAATAAATATTAAGAGTCGTAAAATCCTACTCCGTAATCATTGCACATTTCATTGTAGAATTAATATGACTCAGGTGTGCATCATCCGAATATAATTTTCCTTCAATTTACTTTTTACGACAAACCACGCGTGGTGGTAGTATTTTAATAAAGAGTTCATGGATATATATATTGTACACTATATTTTCACCTTGTAGCTAAACGTACTTCAACAATCTATTAACCATAACATCTATATATAACATCTACATTCTATTATTATTCCTCTTTCTTAATTATAAAATATTATAAATATCAAATATACAGGGTGGCCCACCACTCACTGACAACTTAAATAACTTTTGATCCAGTTAATATTTTTAGTTGATTTTTTTCTTAAATAATAGTTATACGTTAGATTTATAGCTATATCTTAATAATTAATTTTTTTACATTTTATTAAAAATATTAATTATTTTTAAATCTTAAATAAAGTGTAAAAAACAAATCTAAGATAGCTATTTTGTAGAGTAGAATTTAAGAAAAATTTTAGTAAAAAAATATCTTATTAATATTCAGTAGTAAATATTCTGTAGCGTTTTGAAGTTTGTGAAAATTTGAATTTTCATGTACTATTTTACGGTATTAAACATTGAAATACGTATTGAGAAAAGGACAGAAGAAAACGCTATCTTTTCAATATACTTTTGAATGAGAGTGATAAGTAATAATTGCCTTATCTAATTTCTTATCATGGTATTAATGCCAAGTTTGTAATGTATACACATTATCATCATATGTATACACAGTAATCATGAAAAGATAGCGTTTTCTTCTGTCCTTTTCTCAATACGTATTTCAATGTTTAATACCGTAAAATAATACATGAAAATTCAAATTTTCACAAACTTCAAAACGCTACAGAATATTTACTATTGAATATTAATAAGATATTTTTTTACTAAAATTTTTCTTAAATTCTACTCTACAAAATAGCTATCTTAGATTTTTTTTTTACATTTTATTTAAAATTTAAAAATAATTAATATTTTTAATAAAATGTAAAAAAATTAATTATTGAGATATAGCTATAGACCTAACGTATAACTATTATTTAAAAAAAAAAATCAGCTAAAAATATTAACTGGATCAAAAGTTATTTAAGTTGTCAGTGAGTGGTGGGCCACCCTGTATAGCCAATTATATGTTTCTTTTTACCATTTTCTTTTTTTATGACAAAAGTATTAATATCACATACATAGTCAATCATTATATCTTATATACTTCTTTTTTTATGACAGATATATGATTAGAATTTTTATTTTGACGGAATATTTCTTGTAAATAGTGATTCAAGCCCATTCACCATCTTCCGATGGATGGGAGGGTTCTAGCTTTCCCTTTTTTACCCTACGAATAATATTTCGAGTTTGAAATAAATAAGCATAAATAATTGAACGTATTTAATATCTATGACGTTATCGTAATTTTATAAAACCGTCTTTTTAGAAGTCGATATACTATAGCTTATTATAACTTCATAACTGATAATATACTCGTTCATATTATTTGTAAAGTAAATAAAATAAATGTTAATAACATCTGTTTAAAACCCAAAAAATAAAGTAATATTTTTGTGTTTTGAAATTAAGTTATCGATGAAAATGTACGTGGCATTATGCATTATAAATAATTATTATTTAGTATATAGTTCAGTTGATACTTAGACAATCGAATTCTGTTCATAATAATTTTCAAACTTTCTTTAATTAAAACATAATTTTAAGTAATTAAAAAGTGTTTTAAGTTATTACAAAATGGTAAGTATGTCCACAAATAAGCAGATACTTTAATTTCATAAATGACTACAAAGTATTAAACTCAATATAAATACAATTTTTATAAGTTCAACAATAGTTTATATTAATGTTTAGTGATGTGGAAACATCTAACCTATTAATCGCGAACAAAATTTAAAAACTGACAAACCTGAAACTCCTTTATCTAAAACCAACAAGATTCACGATATTTTTCTAATATCATAACTTTTGATCTACTAAAAATGTAACATCAATTTTTTTTATAATTTATGCATTCTTACACTATGCTAAAAATATATTTTTTATTATTTAATATTAATAGTAACCCCACTGTGCTACCGTTTTTTTTTTTTTAAATTTAAAATAATCATTTTTAGAGCTTTTGAGTCAATCCATGCCAAATCATCTAGAAAAGGTTGCCCGACTATTTGTTTTGGTTTTAGTGATATATTTAGATTAAAAAAATTTTTTTATGACATTTTCATTTGACTTTTTCAGTGTAAAAATGTTAAGAACAACCACAACGTTAAATAACAGATTATTCAATATTAATTTAATAAATTTTAAATTTTAGAATTGACGTCATTTATTTATGCACATTAAAACAAGTGTATTTTATACAATTTCTAACTTTGTGGACCTCTAAATCCGAGGAAAATTGTTTTAATTTAGTTGAAACATATATTTTATTCTATACATTATCACATTTGGAAATCACTATAAAATAATAGCTTCTAACTGGTTTAATTGTGCTCAAAAAGAAAAATTTTCAGAAATTCATGTAAGTTTAGAATTTCAAATACATTTGTTTTCTAATAATGTGAACTTTAAGCAATAACGTCAATTTAAAATTTAAAATTGATGAATAAAATATTGAGTTATCTGTCTGTATTTTAACGTTCTGGCCCTTATTAACAACTTAGCTTCGATGCGATGCTGAGAAGGTATTAATTTTACTATAATGTGTTTTTTTTTTTATTTGTTTTTATTTTTTGTGTCTGTTACCACTTTTTCTTAGCTTTCGCCAAACCGATCTCTTTCAACAATACACAAAAAGATCACAAATTGTATCAAGTCAGAAACATTACTCTCAAAAATTGAAATAATTTCCCTCGTTCCCCGTAAATGAGCGAAATCTTCAAAAAAATTACAAATTTAAAAATCTCTTATTTTCAAAAATGTTTCAATCTTTTTAATTAAAACTGTCATAACTCTTTCAAAAACAAATAACTTATCTTTTTATAGATGCACGATGTCTTTATCTATCATTTAATATATTTTTTTTTATAAATCTGACCCTTTACATGCCCAAAGGGGGGGATTCAAGATGACAATTTTTTCACAAAATATTATTATTTTAATGTGTTTAGGAAATACTGACACTTTCGAATTTATTTTGTCTTCACAGTGAAAATGGCTACCGTATGCTATTTTTGTCTTAAAACATTCGATTTTTTATTTTTAACTTTAAAAAACGGTAGCACAGTGGGGTCGCGGCATATTGGAGACATTACATAGTTAGGTCCAGTATAGATTTAATCTGAAAGTGATTAAAATCACTATTATAAGAAACGCTTCCATGCAAATCTGTGGATAGTGTTTAATTTTAAAAAATTGATGGATAATTGCAAAATCAACATCAACTTCTATTAAAATAAAATACAAATCCCATAATTTTAATACAAAATTAGCATATTTTTGAATACGGCAGCCATTTGCGTAGAGAAAATAGGTCGTCGGGACAAATTTTTTTTTTCATTTTGTAGTACATAAAATAAGCTTTAATTTTATATATGTTTAAAGGACGCAGTATTTCCGGAACATTTTCAAAAATTAAGTTGAAAAAGTTAGTTTTTGTAAAAAAGTTACTATTTTAAATCCTCCCCGTGAACGGGAATAAGTGTTAAATTTTCAAAAAAAATTATATCAAATGAAAGGGAAATATCTAAGGTTTCAATACAAAAAAATATTATTTTTATTTGTTCATTTTTGAAAAAGTTATGGCAGTTTTAAGTACAAAAAACATNACTTGTTTATTTTTGAAAAAGTTATGGCAGTTTTAAGTACAAAAAACATTCCGATAAAAGGTAATTTTTATTGCAAACATTACATTTTTTTTTAAATTTCGTCAGTCATTTGCACATAGAAGATTAGGTGTCGGGACTAATTTTTTTTTTCATTTTATAGTACATAAAAAAAACTTTAATTTGATATATGTTTAAAGGACGCAGTACTTCTGGAACATTTTCAAAAATTAAGTTGAAAAAGTTTTTTTTTGTAAAAAAGTTACTATTTTAAATCCCTCCAGTGAACAGAATAAGTGTTAGATTTTCAAAAAAAATTATATAAAATGAAAGGGAAATATCTAAGGTTTCAATAGATAATGTAATATACTTTATTATGGAATAAAAATTATCGAATTTATTTTGTCTTCACAGTGAAAATGGCTACCGTATGCTATTTTTGTCTTAAAATATTCGATTTTATATTTTAAACTTTAAAATACTATAACTTTTTGAAAAATGAATGGATCATTACAATTTTTTTAAGAGAAATAATGTTTATATACTTCTTTCATTCGATATACTTTTTTTTTAATTCGGACCATTTCCCTTTATATATTTATATATATTGCAGTTATAAATCATAAAACTTAATTAGAATATTATTAATGCATACTCTACCGACGGTACATACCTACACTATATATAAAAATACTTATTCAAATTACAATCGACCCATCTAATTATTTTGTAATGAAAATGGATAAAAAATGGTTATTCATTCTATTTATGCATTTATAGACTATATTAAAAACATAATTTTTAGTTTCAAACCGAAGTTGAGAAGGTATTCTTTTATATAAATAAATATTTGTTGCCACTTTTTCTCAGTTTTAACCGGACCAATTTCTTTCAACGATTTGTCAAAAGTTCACAAATCGTATCTAGTTGAAGACATTGCCCTTAAAAATTGATAATATTTACCTCGTTCCTTATAAATGTTGCAAATCTCCAAAAAATTTACGATTTCTAAAATAAATAAATTTTGACATATTTTTTCTTAAAACTGCCACAATTTTTTGAAAAATGAGCTCACCAAAATGAATGTTTTTTTATATAAACACCTTAGGTGAATCCTTTTTATTTGATGAAAATTATTTGAAGACATCAAATTAATTATCAACCTAAAGTGTGAGTTTCAAAATAGCAACTTCTGTACAAATATTTTACTTTTTCGACTCTAGATTTAAATAACTGCCAGAAATCATCTATAGTTGTTCCAACAATATTACGTCCACACGGTTCATGACATTACAGTATTACCATTTTTTTTATTTTTTTTTAATAATAAAAAAAATTTAAATATTTTTTTATTTAATGTTTTTAAATATTCGTTTTCAGAGTTTTTTTTAGAAAATAATTTAATGGGATAATTAAAAAATTAGGACGAACTTATAGAAGAGTTAAGAAGGCATTTTAATTCATGGTTACAATATCAATTAAAATACTTATAACTCCATATGCACTTTTCCTAAAGTTATTAACGAACCATCAATTTTTTTTGTTAGATAGGGGTTAAAAAACCCAGCACAGTGGAGTCGCGGCATAGTGGGGACGTTGCATAGTTGGGTCCAGTATAGATTTAATCGGACAGTGATTAAAATCACTATCATAAGAAACGCTTCGATGCAAATCAGTAGATAGTGTTTAATTCTAAGAAATTGGCGGATAATTACAAAAGCTACATGATCTGCTAGTTCCTTATTAATACCCTGATTAAGATAAAGAATGTCGAATGAAAAGGGGATTATTAAAAAATATTATTTCTCATAAAAAAATTGTGTTGATTCATACATTTTTCAATGAGTTGTAGCATTATAAAGTTAAAAATGTAACCAACCCAACCCAACATCAACTCCTATTTCCTTAATTATATCCAGATTAGTAATTATTTTAATTATATATTATATAATTTTTATAATTAATTATTTTCAAATTATTATTGATTTTTAATATGTTAAAAGTAATCATTTTGAACCTACTTCTTTTTGTTCTTTAAAGTGAAAGTTTTAATAAAAAAAAAATGAATTTATTACCATAACTTTTAACTCAACTTGCAAGTTTGAAATAAATATTATTAAATAGAAAAAAATGAAATTGGTAGATTATTTCAAAAACAACAATAACACTTATTCCCTTAATTTTACCCCGATTTATAACTATAATATATGAATACATAATAATTACAGTAATTAAATTGAGTATGAAAGTGGTATTCAATAATATAATATTGTAATTTTTACGGAGATATTATAAAAATAAAAAGGAGTTGTATATTCATATACTTTTAATGCGTATACAAATTTAAAGGAATTTATGCAATACTTTTTAATAAAAAAATTTTGTTACTTATGAATAAATACACTAAACAAAAGGAACTTTCATCAGAAAAAAAATATACTTTTCTAAATAAACTTTTCGTGATGTTTTCAAATGTGCAATTAAACTTTTTCTATTACTTCTAAGTTTTAATATTATTACTTATTATTAAAAAATAAGTATTTACATATAAAAAAAAATAATTAAGAACAAAAAAAATTGTATTAAATTAATACTGATTTTGATTTTTAATATGTTAAAGGTAATCATTTTGAACCTATTTTTTATTGTCTTTTAAAGTGAAAGTTTTAATGAAAAATACCTTCTCAGCTTCGCATCGAAGCTAAAAAATGAATTTGTTACCATAACTTATAGTTCAACTTGCAAGTTTGAAATTGACATTATTAAATTGAAAAAAATGAAATTTTTAAGATTAATATGCAATCTGGAAATTTTATAATTACTAATTACAGTACATTTGTCAGAAAAATTCGATTTTTTTACATTTTTATCGTAATAGATAACTGAAATAGAAAGAATAGTAATCATATCCTAATAACTTTTGGTGTTTAAAAAAATTCTGCAATTGAAATATTCAGAACTTAATTAATTTTAATAATTTACTTTAATTAAATGAACCAATCAAACCAAAGTAGATAGTAAATTTTACTCAATTGAGCGTATTATCAAAAATATAATTACAATTGTAAAAATCCATCGTTAAATTCAGGTGAAACTAAAAATCATTTTTTTTTTAAATTTATGATTTATATAGCAACATATTACTAAAAAATTTGGCATATTATAGACTGGTAGTAGCACACAGAAATAGAGTTAAAAAATTAATAAATTATAAAGTAAAATTATTTACTTTTGTAGTTGAATACTTTTATCATATCAAATTTAATTCGACAATAAATAATTTAAGAATATTAAAAATTAATGATTTTAATTGTTTGTATGGACAAATCTAGTTAAGCTACTTTTTATTTGAATAAGGAATATTTTTTTGATTTTTAAGAGTAATAACTTAAACTAATCATTAACTTAAATATCATAAACTTAAATGAATCATTTGACGTATCGTTGAAAAAAGTAGGTCTAGTGAGGGTTGGCAAAATAAATCGTAGCCACAAAAAGAACCACATAGTAAAATAATATTAACATGAATATCAATTTCTTCTCACGAGGGGAGACTATAGTGATAAGATCCTTTATATTTATTGAAATTATTGAATTTAAATGAGATAAATATCAAATGATTTGAAAATTCTATTTTAACTCAAAAAAAAAATGCAAAATTTTGGTAGTCACAGACGGATGTGGACCTCGTACCCTAGGCGTGAAAGATCAAGATGTTACCCATTCGGCACCTGTTCGTTGCTTTTTGTTGCATGATAAAATTGGCTATTTAAGCTAACTCAAATTTAAAAATTACTTTTTCGACTATAAAAAAGTAAAAAATGTTAATAAGTATAATATCATATGTCTTATGAACTTTATTCTATGTCAATGAAATTATATAATATTCATGAAAGTCAGTTTATTCCCCTAATAAANTTGGATATTTCCCCCATTTGCGGGGAACGAGGGAAAATTTTTAAATTTTTAAGGGTAATGTCTTCAACTAGATACAATTTGTGATCTTTTGACGTATTGTTAAAAGAAATCGGTCCAGTGAGAGCTGAGAAAAAGTAGTGACAGACACAAAAAAATAAAAAAATTAAAAAATAAAAAAATAAACACATCATGGTAAAATTAATACCTTCTCAGCTTCGCATCGAAGCTAAAATGGTTATGTTAAAATAAAACATTTAATTAATATAACATTATTTATTATTAAATATAAATAAAATACAATTTTAACGTAGTTTAAGAATGCATAATTTATTTGAAAAAAAGTAACACAAAAATATTTGGTAGATCATAAATAGGTTGTCATATTATTATGATCTACATTGTGTATACGTATAACTCAAATTTAATTAGTCTATTATTTTAAGTCTTTTAGTGTGACTGATAAAACATATCAACATCAATGCATAAATAAGCTATTTACTATTTTTTTAGAAATCAGTTATGTTATTAATAGCAATATTGGCATATTTATTAATACAATCAGCAGGTAATATAAAACAATTGATTTTTATATTCATCTTATTAATTTTTGGACTAAATTGGTTAAATTAAATATTATTTGATTATTGTAGTTGTCATGGACAATATCTCTCCTCAAAACTTACGATTATTAAATNGGACAATATCTCTTCCCAAAACTTACGATTATTAAATTTGCTCTTTGGTTAATGATTGATTAATACATGTTTTTCATTAAAAATATAATTCAACAATAAAATTAATTTGTTAAATAAATTATAACTATTATTGATATTTGTATTAGGAGTTTTTTCAAGTTCTAGTAAGTAATAGTCATCAATAAAATTTTCTTTTTGTATGTAAACTCAGCTTTTTACAATGCTATCTTACTAATAATTTAGATTTATACATAAAAATATTTCAATTATTTAAAAATCTATAGTTTTTTTAATTGATTTATAACCTACAAATATGTTTTTTCAAGATAAAATTTGATTTTAGTTATTCTTTAAATATTAATTAATTTTGTTATATACAGGTAGTTCATTAATTCCAAGTAATTACTAAATAAATTTAATAATTATTCTATTGAACCTTAATTTAAATTTTACTAATTGTTAATTTTAACTATAACTAACTATTTTTCCCAACAATGCAATCTCAGAAAAAAGGAAATTTAAGGAAACTCGAAAATTTAATGTACATTGAAACTTGTTCATTTTCTCCCAAATCATTACAGTAACTCAAAAAGAAAAGTATATAAAATATTAGATACAGGCATATTATTATATGAATTGGATATGTAGTGCGATTTAATTCATTGAGTTTTATATTTATGACACATACTTTATATGTATTATGCCCGTCAATCTATTAAAAAATTCTTGTAACTCAATGAGTACTTCTCCTAAAATTTTTGTCGATCCATCAATAATATCTATTAGAAAAGCATTGAAAAATGGCTAATTTGAATTTAAAAATAGAAAATGTGTTTCTTATTAGTATTAATTAATAAAAAACCTTCTCAGCATAGTATTGAAGGTAAAATATGCATTGTACACAGTGTGTTCGTAAAAAGCAATAATTTTAGCTTCGATGAGAAGCTGAGTATGTATTAATTTTACAATGATATATTTTTTTTTTTGTCTGTAACGCTCAATCTCAGCTCTCACTGAACCAATTTTGATGAAAAATATGTCAAAAGATCACAAATCGTATCTAGTTGAAGACATAACCCTCAAAAATGCCTACCAACCAAATTTTTTTTTTTTTATAAACATTCACAAAAATTAACTTTAAACGATTAAAAAAATAGGTTAAATATGTCATTTTTTTATTTCTTAAATATTAATAATCAAAATCAGTATTAATTTAAAATAATTTTTTTTTGTTCTTAATTATTTTTTTTTTATATGCAAATAGTATTTTTTAATAATATTAAAACTTAGAAGTGATAGAAATAGTCTACTTGCACATTTGAAAACATCGCAAAAAGTTGATTTTGTATAATATTGTTTCTGATGAAAGTTCCTTGTAGTCCAATGAATAAAACTGATAACTTTGTTAACTGTTATAACTTTATCAAAAATTACCAAATCAGTATAAAAATTTTTTATTTAGATGCATGTCTTTACTTATTTGGTTTTTTTTTTATAAATCTAACCCTTTACAGCCCACATGAGGGATTCAAAATGATAACTTTTTTTTTTTAGTTAAAGTAAATCATTAAAATTAATTCAGTTTTGGATATTTCAATTGTAGAATTTTTTTAAATACTAAAAATTACTTAGAAATGATTACTATGATTTCTATATAGGTGTTCTATTACGATAAAAATGCAAAAAAAAATGAGTTTTTCTGATAAACATACTGTAAATAGTAATTTTAAAATTTTCTGACTGCATAATAGTCTTAAAAATAGCATAATTTTAATTCTCATAAAATTTTCTATTTAATGATTCATTCTAGTCAACGAAGGAGTAATTTTGGCGAATAGCAAAAAAAATTCCAATCACATATTTTTTTATTTTTAAGTAGGAAATTGGTGGATTATTCCAAAAGCAACATCAACTCTTATTTCTTTAATTATATCCTGATTAGTAGTTCTTTGATTTTAAAATATAATATATGAATAAATACTAATTATAGTTTTTAAATTTAGTATGAAATTGATATTTAATAATTTAATATAGTAATTTAAACGGAGAAATTATAAAAATAATAAAGAAGTTATATTTTGCTTTACTTTTACGTGTATAAAAATTTAAAGGGCTTGATACAATAATTTTCAATAAAAACTGTTTGTTNAAAGGGCTTGATACAATAATTTTCAGTAAAAACAGTTTGTTTGAAGCAAAGCTTCTCATGCAAATAACATCCCTCAATCTCCTTTTTGGTCTTCCTCTACCTCTTCTTCCTTCAAATTCATTTCTATAACTATTCTTACAGCTTCCAATTCTTCTCTCCTCATAACACTACTAAACAATCTAAGTCTATTTTCTGTCATCTTATCCACGATTGACGCAACACCTATACTTCTTCCTAAATGCTCGTTCCTTATCCTATCTTCTCTAGTCACTCCACTCATCCAACTAAGCATTCTCATCTCTGCTACACTTATTCTCTGCTCTACTTTCTTATCAACCGCCCAACACTATNCTACACTTATTCTCTGCTCTACTTTCTTATCAACCGCCCTACACTATGAACCATACATCATAGCTGGCCTCACAATTTCATACTAAATTTAAAAACTATAATTAGTATTTATTCATATATTATATTTTAAAATCAAAGATCTACTAATCAGGATATAATTTAAAAAATAAGAGTTGATATTGCTTTTGGAATAATCCACCAATTTCTTTAAATGAAACACTATCTACAGATTTGCATTGAAGCATTTCTTATGATAGTGATTTTAATCACTGTCAAATATCATCTATACTTGTCCCATCTATGCCTCCTCCACATGGTGCCTCGACCCCACTGTGCTACCGTTTTTTTTTATTTCAAATATGATAATTGTATCATGAATTATGAATTGTAGGTTAGTTTTAAGGCATTCTATATAAAGGTCATTTGGTATAACATTTTATCACTCTCACACAAATTGATTTATTCAAAACCGATTGAAAAATAAGTCCGTTATAAAAACTATCTGATGGAAGCGGCTTTTAGATTTATAAAATTAACAGATGTTAAATTGTTAGTAAAATTATTTAAAATGTGTTTTATCATTATTATAAAATCTTACATCTAATTAAAACTATTTTTCAATGCACAATATTATAGTTATCAAGTAAATACGTTTAATGCAATATTTTAAGTAAAACTCTTAAAAATAAATAATTATTATAAAATTATTTACAGCATCAAATATAGAAGGTGAGTGTGTTTTTTGTAATTTATTTTTTTTGAAGGAATGCATAAAGTATTTCACGTTTATATATAAAATAAATATGACACAATTATGAGATATAAGTGATTCGATAAAAAAAATTTCAAGAACTACATCAAGATATTCCTAACATTAAAAAAATGCTAAAGAGAATTTTTTTTATATAATTATTTTTTAAAGAAAAATCGAATGGCTAATATTAATAAGATCGCTCTGTTTACATCAACTTTATAACTTTTTATAATTTCCACGTAAAAATTGAAATACTAGATTTATAAATATCAATTTCATACTAAATTTAATTACTATAATGATTATTTAATCGAGTTTTATACTAATAAATCTTAAAACTTGTAATCAGAATGGAAATACAGAAGCAAAATTTCATTAGATTTTGTTATAATCCTCTAATTACTTGATATTATACAATATCAACAAATTTACTTCAAATCGTTTCTTATGATAGTGATTTTACCACTGTACTGAGTTTGTTTTTTTAATTCTTTTTGATTTTTTTTTTAATAATTAAGAAGTGAGAAAATCGAATTTAAAAAAAAGATTTTATTCTATACCCAAGGCCTCCCTGAAGGGCATTAAAAATTGAAGCTATAGTGTTCTTAAAAACATTTGTACAACACATTTTTTAAGTGCTTGTGGATACTTCATATTTTTTGCTGTTTTCTCTGGTTTGTACAGAAATAAATAGATTTTCTGACTTGACAACACTTACAGTTGTCTATACGTGAAGCGGCGAGTCTCCTTATTTTTAATAATGAAATAATTATTAATACCTTACTTTATAGATGAAGAATTAGAAGGTGAGTGCGTTTTTCTTCAATACATATTTTTAAAGAAATTCATAAAGTATTATACATTTTAAATGTTTTATGCTTAATAAATGTTTTGAAAATTGTTACAATTACAGGATATTGTTCTCCGAACAACAATAATAACAGTATGTCTATTAATTCATCTATTATTCTATATATTATAAAAAATATTGACAATATGTCCTATCAATTAAAACATAACACCATTAAACGTAATATTATTGATAATGTAAAACAATACTTATTAAACAGATAAATATAAATTTTGAAGTATTAAACTTTGTAAATATTTTATGTCAAAAAATGCTATACAAAATGTATAAATGTGTTCAATGTTAAAAAACATAAAGCTCAATTCCAAGATGATTTACAGTCTATTTAATGGGTAAACGGAAATATATTTTAAATCTTCAAATCGAAGCTGAGAGCTTCTCATCATATTAACACGCTTATATTAGTTTCACGTGTATGTTTGTTGTTTGTTTGTCGTTTGTAAGTTTGTAACTTCACGCGGCACGTGTTATTATGTCGCGTATCCCGTCGTGTATGACCTTGAGACTATACTGTTGTAACGCATTCGCCCCACCCCGCTTACCACTCGTAGAGAACAATATTTTCCAACCCGTAGACGCGCGCTTATCATCAATTATATATATATATATAACAAATTTTTATTGTAATTGACACAGCCCCGCGTCGTTTTACGCCGCGGTGCAAAGCCCAGCAAGTGCCGCACGGCCGACGTCGTCCCGCCGCTATACCGTAGTCTTCTTCCCATTGTCAAAATAACATCGTCAACAAACTGATCCGCACTCGCGCACCGTCGTCATCTACGCTGCTAACCTATTGATGCCCGAGGATCACGCCGGACATCGCGTCTTCGACGCCAGCAAAAGTGCCGCGATTTATGCGAAGATTATATTTTCCTACCGCCACCGCTAATATTAATATATATATATATATTAATATTTATATATATATATACGTATATGTTAATATTCATTTATATATTCCTACAGCCGACGCCTCTGCCGCCGTATATGCGTCGTGTATAATGTTCCCTCCGCCATGCCCGCCCACATAAACACGGCTATACCTCATGCATGATACGTTTACGTACTTAAGTCCCTTTAAATATATATATATTCTAATTACTATTAAAACTTATATATTAATACACTTTATTCTCATTAAGAGATATGTAGTGTATTCATTCCGATTACGGAGGATGATTCTCGTATCGTTATTTTTCGTCACTACCTCNGATGATTGCCGTATCATTTTTCGTCACTAGCCATTTCTCAGACTCTCTCCCCGGAATCGAACCCTGTATTCCCGTTACCCGTTACAACCATGATATTATCATAACATAAAACTAAAAAGTGAAAAATAAATATAGATTAAAAAAACTAAAAAACACGCTTTTAAAGCACATCGAACTAAAAAGTTAAAAATAACTTTTATAATTAGCTTAAAACAATAATGCTAAATGCGTGGGTGCTTCGTGCCATATTTTTCGTATATTGAGCGCCCGACGCTTTTATCACAATAATACTAGTACTTTTCGCACATTGTTGTTTTAAGCTTATTATAAAAATTATTTTTAACTTTTTAGTTCGATGTGCTTTAAAAACGTGTTTTTTAGTTTTTTTAAACTATATTGTGTTTTTAAAGTATTTATTGTCAAATTTGGTTTGATATAATAATAGATTTAAACTACAAAATTAAATATTTTTAACACGCTTATATTAGTTTCACATGTATGTTTGTTTGTTGTATGTTGTAAGTTTGTAACTCCACGCGGCACGTGTTATTATGTCGCGTATCCGGTCGTCTATGACCTTGAGACTAGACCGTCGTAACGCATTCAACTCACCCCGCTCACCAGACGGCGCCAACACTATTTTTCTGTATAATTCTTTTTCCTGTATATTTTTATTTTTGATTTTTGTACTTGTATACGCGTGCGTGTCATCAATTATATATATATATAACAAATTTTTATTGTGATTGACACGGCCCCGCGTTGTTTCGTTATACACGATGCCCCACGACTCGTGCCACCTTTATCAGCCGTCGCCCTATTTTATGAGTATTTGACTGACCAACACCGCGCGTTATACGCCGCGGTGCAAAGTCCAGCAAGTGCGGCACGGCCGACGACATACCGCCGCTAATGATACCATAGTCTTCTTCCCATTGTCAAAGTGACAACGTCAACAAACCGACCCGCACTCGCGCTCCATCATCATCTACGCTGCTAACCTTTTGACGCCCAAAGATCACGCCGGACATCGCGTCATCGACGCCAGCGAAAGTGCCGAGATATTATGCGAAGATTATATATTCTTACCATGGCCGTTAATATTAATATATATATATTTATATGTACGTATATGTTAATATTCATTTATATATCCCTACAGCCGATGCCGCTGCCGCCGTATATACCTCAAGTATAACGTTTCCCCCGCCACGCCCGCCCACAAAACACAGTTATACCTCGTGCATGATACGTTTACGTACTTAAGTCGCTTTACACGTATATGTATATATATATATATTCTAATTACTATTAAAACTTATATATTAATACGCTTTATTCTCATTAAGAGATATATAATGTATTTATTCCGATTACGGTGAATGATTGCCGTATTGTCATTTTTCGTCACTACCTCTACATTGCGCGCTTTCTGCTTTACTTGGATGTGGTAGCCGTTTCTCAGACTCCCACTCCGGAATCGAACCCTGATTCCCCTTTACACGTTACAACCATGATATTGATAGTAACTACCATCATAACATGTAACTAAAAAATGAAAAATAAATATAGATTAAAAAAACTAAAAAACACGCTTTTAAAGCACATCGAACTAAAAAGTTAAAAATAACTTTTATAATAAGCTTAAAACAATAATGTACGAAAAGTACTAGTATTATTGTGATAAATGCGTGGGTGCTTTGTGCCATATTTTTCGTATATTGAGCGCCCGACGCTTTTATCACAATAATACTAGTACTTTTCGCACATTATTGTTTTAAGCTTATTATAAAAGTTATTTTTAACTTTTTAGTTCGATGTGCTTTAAAAGCGTGTTTTTTAGTTTTTTTAATCTATATTTATTACTTTGTTATTTCTTAATTTCTTATCTCTATTTGCGTGTGCTACTACCAGTCTAATTATTCCACATTTTTTGGTAACTTCTTACTATATAAACCATTTCTAAAAAAATGATTTTGAGTTTCACATAAGTTTGACAGTGAATTTTCACAATTACAATTAAATATATAATACATAGAGTTGATTTTTTTATCAACATTTTTATTGTTATTTTTTAATTTCAATGCGTAACTAAGAAAAATTTTCTACTTTCACTAAAAATATTTCAATGGTCAATACGTCAAAAGAACACAATTTTAATCTAAATGAAATTAAAGTCACCAAATATTGAAAATAGCCCATAATTTTAGAAATTTAGACAAATATCTACCGTTAAAAAAGCAACCCAAAAAAATTTTTATTAAGTTAAATATCTCCACAAATAAATATAAAAATATAAGATTCGTCCTTATACAGATTACACGGTAAAATCATATCACTAAAATGAAACATTTTTTAATCAGCATACACTAAAATATATTTTGCGAAACCACGTTTTTACGCTGATTTCAAATCTGCAATTAGATATTTTCCATTGCCTTCTTTTTTGAGATTATTACTACTTTATAAGAAATAATTTACATTTAAAAATTGATTTTGATTTTTAATATGTTAAAAATAATCCATCCAAAATTCAAAATGATTCAAAAGTATTGCATCAAGCCCTTAAATTTTGTTTCACGTTTGCCATAGAAGTAACATAATATACTTTATAATTTCTCCATAAAAATTACAATATTAAACTATTGGATAGTAATATTATACTATATAATTGCTATAGGGTCAAGTAGGGTAAATGGAAATGAAATTTACATGTTTTACAACTTTTATTAGATTCATGTAGTAATAATTTTTTTAAATTTACGTTTAGATAAAACCTATTTAACTATATACAATATGTATCTAACATTTCAATCAAACGTTAAAATAGTTGATTATTTTAAGAGAAAAAATAATATAAAATTGCATAAAAAATTTACATTTGCCCCATACTTCTGGGGTAAATGAAAATAACTGTTTCCAACAGCAAGTGTTATATTGAACAAACCTAATGGGCAAATGAAATTGTTCTGTTATAGCTATCATTATATTAATTCATGTATTCCATAACTACAAATTTCCATTTGTCCCAAATAGTATATTGTGTATAGGGTAAATGAAAATTAAAGTATAGTAGATAATATTGTAAGCCTGGGGCAAATGAACATTTGTTTGAATTACATAAATTATAATTACATTAGTCAAATAATTAGGTAATATTTATTATTTTAACATAATTTAATACAGTTTAATGCTTACTTACTATTTCATAAACTTTCAAATAATATTAACAGTCTTTTGTTTTCATATAATAGTGATAATAATAATTTAACATAAAAAGTAACAATGTTAAGTAAAAATTATAAACAAAATAACAAACTAACAACATTAATCACAAAAATTAATGTATGAAGAAGTAGGTAACGTAGTGCCTAATCTGATTATTTTTCATCGACATTTATGTATCCAGGAAATGTGTATATCGTTTTTCTGTCCTTATGTTCAATTGATATTGGTAATATTGCAAGAATCATCTCGACTGTAATATCTGACAAGTCATTTTCAACAATATAAAAATCAGTTCCAATTTCATTATTTTTTTTTAATCCTCGTACTAAAATATCCCCATCATCTTCATCTACACGTTTAACTAAACATACATACTTAAAATTTTGTTTCTTACGGTTCCCTCCAATAAAATCTATTAAAAGAAATACTCCAGGTTTTATTTGAGACCAAATTGGTGTATTGTATAATACTTCTTCAATACTTAAATTTAATGAATTGTCATTACAATCATCTTCTGATGAATGATAAACTTATCATCAATATTATCAATTGGTTGTTCCTACACAATATTTTGTACATCTTTAATAGCTTTCTTAGGTCTCCCAAGTTTACTAGGATATTTGATTAGATTTTTCTTTGAGGTTGCTTCCTCCAATTATTTTAACACATTTTTATTTGTTAAAACTTCAGCATACTTTGTTACTCAAAGACGAGGAACTCGGTCTTTTGTAACACAAATTGTATTTTTAGTTTTATATTGTATTGATTGAATTGAAAAAATAGATATTATATATTTTGGGCTTACTGAGATAATATTACTTGATGTTGGAAAAATTTAGTCTATAAGGTGTTTGACGTTGAAGGTTCTAATGAAATTTGATTTTTTACAATTGCAAATATGTTTTTTTGATATAATTACGCACTCAGAAGTAGAAAAAAAATTATAAAGATCGTAATATCTCAAATTATATTTGTTATTAATATTTCCATTCCAAAACCAAATTTCCATTTACCCCCAATTGATTTTTATTTTGTATTTTACAGAAAAAACATAATTCCCTAGAAAAATGATATTAAACTAGTTTTAGGGCCGTATAGTAAATAAGTAAATATGAAATGACAATTTAGTTCAAACTGTACTGTTCTACTTATATTTTTGATGAAGATGCCCTTCTCAAAAGCCGTTGAGCAAAAAATATAATCTAAAATAATCATAAACACTTTTTCGACTGATAACAATTTATACATATCCTCAAATTTTCCATATTTTTATCATTGCACACTATTATACCTTATGTGTACTGTGGTTATAATGATACCGAATTCTATAATCACTAATAATTTATTTTAAATAATATTTTTTTCCTTTTGCCCCAATTTCCATTTACCCCACTTGACCCTAATAAATATTTATTTATATATTATACTCATAAAGGGATGGCGTGGGCGAGTCGGTAACGCGGCAGTGCTTAACGCTCACTGCCTTGGGTTCGAAACTCGGTCACAGACGGCTTCATTTATCGATCGAGAGATTAGTTAGGTAATTAGAGTAGCAATTCTTCTCTCCGGCGACAGACTAACCATCTGTAGTATTAATGGTTTAGAAACCTCCTTCTTTAGGGAGGCCGCAAACAAATCGAACAAGTTTCAATCCTTAATTAATACATTTATCCTAAATTTATTTACACTTACTTGATTAAATTAAATTATATTTGTTTTTGTATATTTAACGTACTCGCTTAAACTGTATTATTAGATTAAATATTAACCAATAATCATTGATTATTATATTTTAGGCGGAAGAGATGGTAAGATATATATATATATATATATATATATATATAAATCATTATATATTATTTATATTTAAATAATCTATGTATTTTTATTAGAATATAACTTATAATGTACTCTTATTTTTATCTTTATTGAATAAGTATTTTTTATTGAGAGATCAACACTAACATTTTTAAAGCTTCTTCTGGCCTGTCCAAAACAAGATTCAAAAATATTTATATATATGTTGAAATTTTACCAAAGTGATATTTTAGCGGGCCTAAAAGGAATGCGGTACAATAATCACCAAGTCAAATATTAAACATTAAAAATATGGCCGTCTAAACATAAGTCCTAAATAAAATTGAAAAAAAGTCACAGATAATAACATTCTTGAGTAGAGTGTCGCAGATTTTGTATATTTTGAAATTACTAAAAGAACTAATTTTAATAGAATAATATGAGTTTTTATTGTCAGAGGAACAAAGTATGACAATCCTAATCATGATCTTGGAAGTTAGAGATTTTATTAAGGTGTTTAATGTGATTTTCTGGACTTCATTGAGGCCCTACACTTAGGCGTTACTGTAAATCTGTACAATAATTAAATTTTATTCCATTATTAACTTGTTATTTTGTGTTTTAAAGACGGGAACTATGAATGGGTGATCTTATATATTCATAACATGTGTCATACATGTATAAATGATAAAATCATATTTTATGTTAATATTATAAGTGATAATATAATATTACAAAGTACAAGAGTACTTTGGAAAAATAAAACGTATTTTAAACATTTTTTTGCTTAAAATTATATTCTTACTATTTTTCTCTATCTTCCGAATATACAGGGTTTTTTTTTTATCATAACCCACTCAATTACTTGCAGAATAATAATAATTTAAAAATTTTTTTTTTTTATTATCTTTAGTTACACATTATTCTTGAATTTTTAACTATATAATACTTTTTAAGTTCATCCCTTATGCCTTGTAAGGGGGTCAACTTTGTTTTTTTAAATGGTAACACATATTTTTAATTTAATAAAATGTTTGAGTTTTTAATTTAATAGTAAATGGCATTTGAATTTTTAATATAACTTAATTCGTTTATTAGATATAAACATTTAAAGTTTCAAATTTTTGAATTAATATACAGGTATAATACACAAGGGATTACAAATACAGGTAGCTAATTGATTTTTTATGACATCGATATTAGCAGGTACACAGCATTGTTATTATCAATGATAGTAAGGCACATTGTTATGAGTTTATAAATACACTAACTGACAATACAGAAAGTATATCAATTGATAATAAACAATCCGTGACTGAGACAGCAATGTCATAAAAATCCAATTAACTACCTGTATTTACAATCCCATGTGTATTATACATGTATATTATTTCAAAAATTTGAAACTTTAAATGTTTATATCTAATAAACGAATTAAGTTATATTAAAAATTCAAATGTCATTTTCTATTATATTAAAAACCCAAACATTTTATTAAATTAAAAATATGTGTTACCATTTAAAAAAACAAAGTTGACCCCCTTACAAGGCATAAGGGATGAACTTAAAAAGTATTATATAGTTAAAAATTCAAGAATAATGTGTAACTAAAGATAATAAAAAAAAAAAATGTTTAAATTATTATTATTCTGCAAGTAATTGAGTGGGTTATGATAAAAAAATCACCCTGTATAACAAATTTATGTGTTCAATTTCTGTTACGTGTTACAGTCGGTTAATGCAATGAAAATTTTGCGATATCAACCTGAGTAAATTAATATAATATTAATTGATTTTACACAAAATTAATTTATAATTTGTATATTCATACAACCTCTTAAGTGCTCCCATGTGAAAATGAGATAAGAATACTTTCACAGTCCCTCTGCCAGTCGTAAGAAACGGCTAATGAGATTGCATCAGACCGAATGATGGTGTACAATTTTGTCAGAAAATATGAGGAGATCTGAACAGAACTTAGGAGGATTTTTCCATCTCGATTGTATGTGGGGACAACAGGTGGACTCGTGTTTAAGGGATAAAGATAGATACAAAGTAAGAATTTTTACAAAATCTACCTAGACCAAAAAAAAGATGGAGAGATGTTTTTAAATGCGATACGAGGTTGACTAATGTGTGCGTAGATAATGTGAGAGATCGTGTCAAGTAAAAGTTTAGGATAAGTATGGCAGACTCAAGTAGTTAGGATAAAGGTGAGGTAAATAAAGAAGACAATATAACCCCATATAAGTGATGGCCAAAGAGCAGAAAAGGTTATGATTGACAACAAATGTTATTATCAAAAAAAATTATTAAATTTTCATCAAAATAATGTTTTTCAATTATTTGATTAAAATTACATTTTTGGCAAAAATATCTGGTAAGTGAACAACTTTAGAAAATTCTAAATCGAAAATTCTTTGCCCGCGAGGGTCGACTAAAAAGTAATGCCTCCTAATATGTGACTTAAAATCTAATGAACATAACTTAAAGAAATAAAATAAAATGTGTGTAAAAAATTATATTACCTTGAATTATAATTTGAACATAATTAATTCTTACTTCTATAGATTAATGTTTATAAGATTTTTATCAATAGGTTAGAAGGCAATAATTATTTCTCAACAACTTATTAGTTTTTTTTTAGTGTGCTCAATTTGTTTAGAAGATTTTGATGTACAAACACTTACTTTAATATGTTGTAAAGTTAAGTATTGTAAAAAATGTCTTGTTCAATGGCTAAAAATAAGTGTTAATAAATGTCCTATATGCAAAGAATATGTACCCAATTGTAAGTATTAAAAAGTTTATATATAATTTATAACACTACAAAAAATGTAAACTTAATTTTATTTTTTAACAAGGCTTATTGATTTGATAACAGAAAATCAGGGGCATTATGTGAGATGTTCATTGAAACCATAATGTCTGGCTTAGTAATTCTGAATGCTACGTTTCAATGAATATTTCTATTATTTTTTTAGTCATTATCTTGTAATTTGACTTTTTCTGGTAACAGAGTTCAAAACTTTATGAAGGAATCCTAAAATACACGTGTCGAAAACTGAATGAAATAGTAATAAATATTCCATTTATAAAACTTGAATATATAAAACAAATATTGGTTTTTCATTTGTACATTTAAAAAAATGTACTAGGTGATTTTATTATTTTCAAATACCTTAGAGATAGTGGACACAGTAATTATGGCATCGATTTTTATAAAAATCTAACTAATATAGAATATAAATTGAACTAATGTAAAATTTTTGATTCTTTTAATTCGATAAAATACTTTGAATATTTGAACTAGCTTAAATTGTCCTTTTTAACTACCAACAAATACAATGTACGATTACCGTGTCGGTTACGTTAATATCTTTCATGCATAAACTACTAGGTTTTTACCTCGCACGTCGCAATGACTTTTTAATTTTTTTCTCTTAATTTAAATGAGTATAGGAAAAAAATTCAAAACTCTTTTTATTTTTACTCAATTTAGATGAATTAATGTAATTTAATAAATATCAAGGACCCCTCAAATGTCGTTTCCCGTTGTGAGGTGGAATTTTTTATGTATATCAAATTTATTTTCTTTTGTGGTTTTATTTGTGTCTATCAATAATTTTTCCTAGCTCTCACTTGACCAATTTTTTTCAATGATATATCAAATGGCTACAACTAGTATCTATTTAGAGATATTACACTCTAAAATTGAAAGAAATGTTCACTTTATCAAATAATATGTTGCTTAAATAAAATTTCTCCATGTAAACAATTGAAATTAATATTATTAAATAGAAAATTTAAAGAAAATTTAAAAAATCGTATTTTTTTTATCAATATTTTTTCAGAAAATTTCTTTATAATCACTATTTTTTTACATTAATATCGATAATATCATACTAATATCATAGTTATCATTTTTATATAACTCTTGGTATTTAAATTGACATTACAATTGAAATACTCAGAACTTGATTCCGTATAGTTTTATCCTATTGTATTCTATAATATACTGATATTCAAAAATATTACGTGTTTCCCTATATTTCGTAATTTTATATTTTGTTTTATAAATTGCTCAAGAAAAGTATATTTTGGATTCTGATGAATTTTCCTTGTAGAACAGTATATATTCAGTAGTAAGAAAAATTATTTTTTGAAAAGTTTTGCATCAATCCTATCAATTTTTATACACGTTTGCATTAGATGTAACGAAATTATAATTTTTTCGTAAATGGGGGAAACCTCCAAAAAAATTACGAATTTAAAAATCGCTAATTTTCGAAATTTTTTCAATTTTATTTACGTAAAAGTGCCATAACTTTTTCAAAAATGAACATGTCAATATAATTTTAACTTTTTTATATAGATGCATAATATCATTACCTTTCATTCTGTATATTTTTTTCATAAATTTAACCCCTAACCAGCCCACAAGGGGGGATTTAAAATGATAACTTTTTTACAAAAAATAACTTAATATTTGAAAATGTTCCGGAAATACTGCGTCCTTTAAACATATATCAAATTAAAGCTTATTTTATGTACTATAAAATAAAAATAAAAAATTTGTCCCGACGACCTATCTTTTATGCACAAATGGCTACCGTATCCAAAAATATGCTATTTTAACAAACTTTTTCACAAAAAATTAACTTTTTCAACTTAACTTTTGAAAATGTTCCAGAAGGTCTGACACATTTATATATATCTTAAATTAAAGCTAATGTAATGTTCTTTATTATTCAAAAAAAAAATTTCGGACTTTATTTTATCTTCATGGTGAAAATGGCTACCAAATGCTATTTTTGTGTGAAATATTTCGATTTTGTATTTTACATTTTTAACTTTATTATGCTATAACTTATTGAAAAGTGTATGGATCAACATAATTTTTTTATGAGAAACAATAATTTTTAATAATATCTTTTTGATTCGATATACTTTATCTTAATTAGGATATTAATAATGAACTAACAGATCATGTAGCTTTTGGAATAATCCACCAATTTTTTAAAATTAAACACTATCTACAGATTTGCATCGAAGCGTTTTTTATGATAGTGATTTTAATCACTGTCAGATATCATCTATACTGGACCCCACTGCGCTGGGTTGGTTTTTAATTTTTGACAGCCATTTGCACATAGAAGATAAGATGTCGGTACAAATTTTTCTTTTTTATTTGATATTATATAACATAACCTTTGATTTGATATATATTTAAAGGACGCAGTATTTCCGGAACATTTTCAAAAGTTCAGTTGAAAAATATCTATGTTTTTTGCAATATTTCAAGTTTTGAACGCCCCCTGTATAAGGGGAAATTGTCCAATTTTAATAAAAAGTAAGTCAAATGAAAGATGTACTTATAATGTATTTAGAAAAAAAAAATTGTGCTGACATATACATTTTTCAAAAAGTTATAGCATTTTTAAATTAAAAATTAAAAATAGAAAATTTTAACACAAAAATAGTGTTTTTTTAACTACGACAGCCGTTTAAATGTAGAAGAAGAAGTGTCGGTCCAGTGAGAGCTGAGAAAAAGTGGCAACAGACATAAAAAAAAACACATCATAGTAAAATTAATACCTTCTACGCTTCCCATCGAAGCTAATAAAAAACAATCTGAACGCTCACTTGTTAAAAATTACTACAAAATGGTTATTGAAAATATAGTATTATCTTTAAAACATTTTGAAATAATAATTTCAGTTTAGAATGAAATTTAATTATAATTGTGAGTACATCATTATAATACTTTGATTTTAATTTTATTAGTGTGTTTTATGTGTTATTCGAATATTTATGAAGATGGGAAAAAGTATGTGACAACATGTTGTAATAAGGCATTTTGTTACAATTGCTTTTTTAAAATTAATAAAGAAAACTTTCTTAACGGCAGTTGTCCTTTTTGCAACATGTATAAAACAAAAGGTAATAATATTTAGATGTAACTGTATTACATATCAATTTTATTTTAAAATAGTGATGCTTATAATATATTAAACAAAATTTTAATGTACATATTAAATTAATAATGGTCTAAATAATATGTTAACTACTCGAAAACTAGTTTTCTATTATTACTTTTTAAGATGTTAGGATTTGAAGGTTCAGAAAATGTGAGTGCGAAGTACTGTTTAGCAGCGCTTATTAAAATTGATTTAAATTTTAATCTATACATTTTTATTGAAAAATGAAGTTACCCATACACAATAAATTACACTTCATATTAAATAAATAACTAAAATAATTAAATAGTAACTATTAGGAGATGGGGTTTTACACTCTACAAATACCTCCAGAACAAGCTTTTAAAACTTTTAGGAGTTCCTTTTCTGTAGTATTTTAAATATTCCCAACCAATACCACAAATAATTTATTTAGAAAAAATAATTGTTTTTACAAATATTGAAATTAACACTTTTGGGGTACATAAAAATTATTTTTCAAAAAATACATTTAAAAATTTTTTATTTTTAATTGCCTTTATGTTTTGTCTTAAACTGAGGGGTAGATCAATTTGTACGAAATGAAGCACTGGTAATAGTTGTACATAAGAAAATTTAATTATATAAATTACAAAGGCTAGAAATGATATGCATTTATAAATTGTGTTTAAGCCACATCGAAGGCCTTAAGTTTGTGTAACTTAATAATAGATTTATATAGTAGCATAGAAATATGTTTAGTTTTAGGAGGATATACATCCCTAATCACCACCAAATAAATAACCACGGTATCAACTCATAATTAAGTTTTAAATTTAAATAATAAAAAGTTGTACTGGCTGATAATATGTTCAAAATATTTTAACAAAATATATAAATGTTTATAATTCTTAGCCCATTAAATTACCAACTGAATCATGGAAATTTTCAGGTAAACTGTTTGATATAATTAAGTTGAATTCATTATGTAAGGAATGTAAAACAAATATAGGAAAATATAGCTATTCTTCGTTTTGTCCACACGAATTTTGCAAGGAATGCTTTGATCAAATAACTAAAGAAAACGATCATTGCCCATATTGTAATCAACCACTCATAAAACGACTGAGCAATCGTAAGTGATATATCTTGTATATAAAGCGTGTATTGACCTAACTGACAACACTTATAACTTTTGATATAATTATCATTTTGTTGAAATTTTTCAAACTAATATCTTATTCAATACTCATGTAGACCAGATCTGCTTGATAACAATTAAACCTTTAAGATTTATAATTAAATCTACGAAATGCTCTAATAATATTCATTGCCTTAATACATTACACTGTGTTCTATTACTTATAAGAGTACAGTATTTTGAAAAGATTAAAAGAGATTAGCCAAGATAATTGCGCTTATTACCTATCGTTAAAAATAGCAATTTTGGTTATCTTTATAAAGTCCTTATAAGCCAAACATGGACAACATATATAACATTACCGCATAAAATAGTTAAAATTCATTACTTAGGGGAGCTGTATTCAATTTTCTTCATACTAAGAAATGTGTTTAAATCAAATAACATACATATTTTCAAGTTAAATAAGCCAAATATTAGCTGAGGCTATACTTCGAACTATTAGTTGGGAAATTATATAAAAATATATGTATTAATATAAGCTAATTTCAAACTATTCTATAGTCTTTGATTGAATGAAAAATTTTAAAATGTCTAACTTCATTAAGTTATTTTTATAATTAATTTATTGATTCTTTTTAAGAGTGCAGTTGTTGTTTCGAGGTTATTTCTGATAAAACTGATACTTATAAAAAATGCAATTCCACATTTTGTAAATCATGTATTCTAAGTTCAATGAATATAAAAGGAAATACGACCTGCTTATATTGCTCTAAAGATGTAATAACTACTGGTAAAGTATTTACAAATAAGCTATAAAATTAAGNTACTGGTAAAGTATTTACAAATACACTATAAAATTAAGATTCATCCTTATTATCTACAATTTATTCTATTATATATATAGTGGAACAATATTAGTAAGTGTATTGAATGAACTTCATTTTTAAGATCCTAAAAAAAGAGCAAATCTCATTAGGACCTTTTTTCCCCTGAACTTCATGGTATAAATAAATCTTAGCATTATTCTTCTTGACACAAATAGTAGATAACTTGCTCTGGAGTTAACAATAGGATCTTAGGGTTTTTGTTTTCAGTGTCATTTTTAATTTTGTAGTAATACTTTTAACCCGTTCTTATAGACTATTTTATCAGTCACAGCAACACACTTAGTGGCGTCGCTTGAATGAGAATTTTTTTTATTCATATTTAACTTTATGATAGATCGTAATACTATGATTTTAATGCACTAACCCTTTATCTCGAATTAATTTATTTTTAGATAAAATTCTAGTATAGATTTTATAATATAAATCTTACAGTTTAATCAATTTTTTTAGTATGTTTTTTATGTAAATCAGTCATTCCAGAACATAAAATTAATATAACAGATTGTTGTAGAAGAAGACTTTGCGATTCATGTACTAAAAAATTAGATTTTACTTATGATTGTCCATGTTGTGACGGCCATCATTATTTTGGTATTATCCTTGCACTTATAAACCGATTAAAACTATTAAATCTAAATAATATCAATACTTAAACAAATATGTAAAGCACCATTTTAATTAACTTATTTACTTAATTATAAATTTTTTCAGGAATTTGGATTACGTGAACTACGTTAAAAAAGAATCGTTAAAATGTAATCAAAAAATAGACAAATATAGCATTTACCATCTTTGTCCGGATTTGTATTCCAAGGATTGCTTCGAAACAATAAATAAAATTAATCACATTTGCGTTTATTGAAAATATGTAATTTTTATAATTATTTTTGTTTTTGAAAATGTGTGGAAAAATTACGTTCTTAATTTAATTTACACATCGAAACATCTTAAATAATGTTGTTATTATCATATTAATACAATGAATTATAATTAATTATAAACTATATTATATCTATATATGAAAAAGGTTATTTCAAATGCATCCTTTTTTTTTATCAACAAGCAATGTATTTATAAATGCAACTAATTTACAAATATATTTATAAAATAAATTAAACTATTACAAATTTGATTCAATTATGCTGAAATTATTCAAACTTTCCATGAATTTAGGGCGTAGAAGGAAGGCAACACCTCATATATATCTGGTTATAGTTTTGTTTTAACTCAGGCGTTCAAGATTTGATTGGATTTTTAAATAGGTAACGAACATTTTTAATAAGCATGCATGATCATCCAAATGTTGATGTTTCAAAATTCTTAAGTATTTACACTTTTCTAAAAAGTTTCATGGTGTTTCAGAAAATTTTCGTAGGGGTACATAAATATTTTTCACGTGATTAATCTCGTGAATTCACATTCGAAAACAGAACAAATCCAATTAGTATTTAGAAATACTAACTATGGTAATTCTTTTATATATCATATCAATTTAAACATTCGTAAATATATTTTCCATTTTATAGAAAATGTCAAACACAACATTTTTTCATAACCTTTCATTTGTTGTTTCGATTTTGTGCCACCAAGTACACTTTCTGTTCTAAATTTTCCAACTATAGTTAATTCATTACATCTTATTAAAAAAATTGAGAAATTTATTGACTTTGAAAAATTAATATTGTTGTTGTTTGAATTACTTGGTGATCTGTAAAACTTTGAAGTCATGAAGCTCAATACCTTTTTGAAAAAAAATATATTAGCTCCTATCAAATGTATTTTTGTCGTGGTCTGCATCAGTCTGTTAAACTCTATTAATTAAATTTTGAAATATCTCGATAAAACACATAAACGATCAGCTACATTTTTAACAATTCAAACCACAACAGAAAATGGCCGTTCAAAATCTCTTTATAAAAAACACATTAGAATAATTATAGAATACTATCATGCATTTTAAATAAAGAAATTAAAATTTAAACTTCATTCAATAAAATAAATAAAACAATGTTCAGTATAGTCGAGATTTAACATAGAGGGCGCAATAATTGAGGTATTTTTTAGGAAAATTCTTATGGTAACATAAACAGATCTATGCTTAACCAATAATCTTTATTCTTAAGTATTAATTATTTTTGAAATGCTAGTTCAAATGTTGTTATTGGTCGGCCATTTCCTTAGTAAGATCATTTTCGTGTTTGTAGACTAGTTAAATATGCATGTTCCTATTTAAAACATAATTTAATAAGACTTTAATGTGGAATATGAGTAATTAAATAAAATTATTCCTTTTCTCTATATCTTATCACTTGGCTTAAAGTTAAGTTTATAATTTTATTTTTAAAGAATACTTTTTCATGAAAATTTGTGTGTATAATTATCATAGACGTAAAATATTACTATAATCTTATTTCAAATCATTCTATAGCTCTTTGATTGAATAAAATAGTAAAAAATGTTTAACTTCGTTCAATTAATTTTATTGTTATTTTATTATTATAATTAATTTATTGATTATTTTTAAGAGTGCAGTTGTTGTTTAGAGGCTATTTCTAATAAAACTGATACATTTAAACTTTGCGATTCTATTTTTTGTGTATTATGTATTTTAAGTTCACTAAAAATAAAAGGAATTACGAACTGTTTAATTTGCTCTAAAGATGTAATAACTACTGGTAATGTATTTACAAACTTAAATAAAAATTAAGTTTCACTCTAATTTTTGAAAATATTTTTTATATGCATATTCAAACAATTCTGGGATATGTATTCAAAGAATTTCAATACCGTTTTAATTTATGTGATCCTAATGTATATACTACTAAATATAAAGTAATACTGAAATAATTTTTTTTTTTTTTTTTTAATAATTTTTTTGTTGAAATAAATCTTATTGGGAGTTATTAAAATGTTTTACATTTATAAAACTTACAATAGGCAAACTTTGTCCAAAAAGTAATATATAGTAGTTTAAAAAAGTAATTAATATTTTGTTCAATGTTAATAAGATATCGTCGACTTAACTTTTAATTTAATTAAAAAATAAATAAATATCGGATTATTTTTAACTTGTTAACTTTTTAATTTTATTAAAACAATTCTGGGAGACGTATTCATAGAATGTCAATACCGTTCTAATTTATATGATCCTAATGTATATACTTCTGAATATAATATTACACTAATTTATAATATGTTGTAAAAAATTATTTTTTTTGCTTTTAAAATAATCTTTTTGTTGAAATAAATCTTACTTGCAATAGGCAAACTTTGTCCAAAAAGTAATATATTGTTGTTTAAAAAGTAATTAATCTTTTGTTCAATGTTAATAAGATATCGTCAACTTAACTATTAATTTAATTAAAAAATAAATAAACATCGGATTAATTTTAACAAATTAAAAAAATCAGTAACTTGCTCATCCTTGAGTATTAGTAGGACTCCAAATAGTGAGATGAAATTATGATTGAATGGTAGGAGTGGATTTTTTCGCTAAATTTTTAAACTAATTAAGGAACATTTCTATTCTATGCAAAGTAATGCACTAACAATATATCTCAAACTAATTTATTATTTTTGGATAAATTACAAATTGATTTTATAAATTTTGTAACTTAATAAATTGAAAATTCTATAAAATTTAAATCATAATTTATGAAAAAATTAAATAACGTATTTAAATTTTTAGCATGTCATTTATGTGATTCAGTTATTCCTGGAAACCATGGAAAAATTTATTTGACAAAATGTTGTAAAAAGAGAATATGTCATTCATGTTTGTATTCATACTTTTAAGGACCAGGAAAGTCTGATATGCATGTGATATGTCCATGTTGTTTTATCTATCATGAATATGGTAATATCCTAGTTCTTATAAGCCGATTAAAATAATTTAATTACAAAAACAAATGTTCATAGAAAAATTTTAATTAACATATTTACTTTATTCTAATGTATTTTAAGTCCTATGTATAAAATAATATGGTTAAAAAAGAATTGTAAAAAGTGTAATAAAAAACCAGGTCAATATAGCATTACCTATTTTTGTCCGGAATTGTATTGCGTGGATTGCATCAAAACAATAAATAGGAATAATCACTTTTGCAAACATTGAAATAAAAAATTTCTATTATTATTATTTTTTTTTTTTTTGAAATTGTGAGGAATATTGATGTACTTACTTTAATTTACACATAATGTTGTTATTATCATATTAAACAATGAATTGTAATTAATTATAAAGTATACTATATATCCATATATCAATAAGGTTGTTTCAAAAGCGTCTTTTTGTTATCAGCATGCAATGTATTTATAAATACATTTATAATAACTAATTTACAAATATATTTATAAAATAAATGAAACTGATACAAAATTTGATTCAGATAAAAAGAAATTCATATTTTCAATAAATTTGGGGATTGATGGTATGCAACACTGTATGCATATCTTATTAATTAGTGTTGCATGGTTACACCATCCAAATTTTCATGTTTGAAAATACTCAAGTATTTACACTTTAAAAAAAGTTTCATGGTGATTCAAAAAGTTTTCAAAATGTGGTACTAAAATAATTTAGACGCCAAAATAAATTTTGCCAATTTTATCATTAAATAAACTTTTTTTAGTAGACAACATTATTTGAGAGGTACCCAACCCACCTGTGACTTCCTCATGATCCAACGCTGTCATATTTAAGCATGATTAAAAAAATATCAGACACTAATATTAAATAATCTTGTGATGTCTTCTCTGAAAAGCATATATTCGAAAAAGAACAAATGCAGATAGCATTTAAAACTAATTAATTACATTAATGTATGTTAATCATCATTATATTATTTGAATTTAAATATACGTAAAAGTTTTTTGTGTTTTTTTTTCTTTAAAAAATTTTAAAAACCACAATAGATACAATTTACTCAACAAATCTTCATAACAAAAGAAGTTTCACTTTATTTATCCGCACGTACTAGTAACACGCACTGTTTTTTTAATTAAGGTTATTGTTCATTATCTATAACCTAAAAAACTTCCTAAGCGAAATTTATTGACATAGATAAATTAATAATGGTATTCTTTGACATACTTAGTAATCTGGCAAAATTTGGAATCATAAAAAACTTATTACATTATTCAGAAGTTTTTATGAAGTTGCTTTTAAAACCATAACCAACTAAAAATATGACCTTATAAAATTATTAAAAATTGAAATCAACTCATATATATTTTTAGTTCTCAAACTTTTTTAAATCAAATTTTATTTTGATTCTTTTGGAAATTTACCACCTTCATCGAGCTTGAAAAATATTTCACCGGAATTCGTGTGAAATATAATTATAATCAGAAACAAAAATATAATACAAACGTTTGCGGTCAGCTTTGTATAAAATTTTTAAAATCATAATGCCTAAATCTCTGACTCTGTCAACTGTAGCTTGAAATTCCTGATATATTATAAATATAAATCAAATAACTTTTTCAGTATTATTTCAAACAAATTTTTTATGAGCTAATAAAATAAATAACTTTGAATTTACTGACTTAAAATTAATATGTTTTATTCAAATCAATTTTTATATTGTTTTAAGGAATACAAAATTAAATTAAGTTCATATGAGTCTATCATAATAAATTATTGAGTTTATATTGACATATTTGTACGTTTATAAATGATGTAATTTTAACTATTGTCAAATAAAGGAAACAATAAATACGCCTAAATACTAACAAAACACTTAATAATATATAGACGTGTAAGTAGTTTTGCCTATCTCTTTCGTCTTGAAATTTAAGTAAATATTCAGTATAATCAATAATAATTGGTATTTAGTTATTAATAAAATTATTAATATTATTATTACATGGTAATTTTTAATACTTAAAGGAGAATTTCAAGTATAAAAATTTACTTCAATGTTAATTAGTTAATAATCAATTTAGTTATATTTTTTAAATAATTGCATTTAAAGATCTAGAATAGTGGGTTTTCATTTGGTCAATCTAATCCGCTATTAATTGGATACTGCTAGGGTTGTAAAGATAGAACTTTCTAGGGAAAAATTTGGGAATTTTCCTTCTCAATATATTCCAAGAGATTATCACCAAAGAAAATATTATTTATTTCTTCAGAGAAATAAATTTTGAAGTAGCCAATTATACAATATTTGGTTAACTTAAGTGAAGAAGTTTTACAATAAAGTAAAATATAATAAAAAAGCTAAAAGGTGTGTTATAGTATTTCGAGAATAATTTCTAAAAATATTATTACAGTAATTTTAGATCATTATCCGTATATAATCTATATATATGTAAGTTTACATTTAATTTCTCTATTGAAAATGCATGACAGTATTCATTAATTATCTTAACTAGTTTTAGTGTGTAATTGTTACAACGTGATTTTGAAATAGCATTATGTGTTTTGGTTAGAATTGTTAGAAATTGAGCTGTACATATATGTGTTTTTTTTTTTTAATTTCAAAATTTATCTAATAAAGAGTTGATGCAGATCATGATAAAAATATGCCTGATATTCTTTTTAGAGGAGTTTAAACGCAGGATATTTTATGTTTAAGACTCAACAACCTGATTAAATACAAAAATGTTCTTTTTTTAAAACCTGTGATTAAGCCAAAACCGTGTATGAGGTAAAACCGAAAAAGAATATGTAAAAAGCAAATTTGAATATGAATAAAACTGATTTTACCCAAATAAGCCTTTTTTTTTTTTTAATAAACAAATTATTATAATATGAAGTTAGAAGTAAAATTCCGTATAATGTATATTATAATATGTTTTGTGTAACTGTTACTGTAACACATACATATAATGGATACTGAAAGCATGTTTCTCACCGATATTTGACATACAGAGTCTAATTTCTGCGGATCATTTACTTTTAGTTAAAGAATTGTCCGTCATCGCTCTTGACTCTACAAGTCTTTGTCACTGGGTGTTCAAACAATCAAATGCCGTCAAGAACGATACGAAAACTACAAACTGGCTCAAAAAGGGTCATCATCGTTTGGATACTACTGTTCTATGAAAAAAGTGTTTTGGAAAAGTATTTACCTAATCAAAATGTAATCGTCGTGGAAGATTTGGATTGTCCAACGTTATATAATCTATTTTGCTCTACAAAACCATTATTTGTCCGACACGTAAACAACTACAAAATGTGTAGCTTGTATAAAGCATTATGTTTAATTACTCTTAACATTAAATATAAAAAAACATTTTTTGTAAAACTAATACATTTATTGTACATCACAAAATAATTAATTATTAAGACATATAAATAAGATTTTTTTTTTAAGATTAATTATTTACATCCTATTTTCCACACAGTTTGTCTATAAATATTTTACCTTTATTGAATAAAACCCAAGTGCATTTGGGAGACCATTGTGCATATTCTGTTCATGACTCGTCATCGTCATCCCAATGTTTAGTACTTAACTACAGCAAAACAACATTCGATAATTTCGAACATTGCTTAAAATTATATGTACTATGAATTAATCAATATGAAATGAATCGGTGTAAATATTAGTATTCTTCAGCAAAATAAACTATATATAAACGCTGAGTATGTAACTATATCTTGTTGTAGTTTAATATTATAATAATAAACAATAATATTACCTTTATAAAACAATCCGGCTTCGCAAAGGTTTTGTATTTTTTGAATCATTTTACTTTGACACTTATCAAATGTTGTCATACAAGAGACATATGTACTAAACGATATATGATTAGAATTTTTAATTTGACGGAATATTTCTAGTAAATAGTGATTCACGCCATCCATCACCCTTTTTTAACCTACTAATAATATTTTAGACATTTTCTTTGCCGAAGACACATTCTTTTTGGAAATAAAATCATTAATTAAGGATCTGTGGGGTCTTCAAAATCATAAAATAAATTTTTTCTTAGAATTTTTGATAATGTTAAAAAAACTGACTTTTATATCCTAAAACAAATTAAAGCTTATACAATATATTTTGAAATAAAAAATAAAACCAGCAAAGTGGAGACGTGGCATAGTTGGGAAAATATATATGTAAATGATACCTGACAGTGATTAACATCGCTATCATAAAAAAGATTTAATGCATATCTGTTTGGGAATGACGATTTATACAATGAAATGGTATTTGCTTTATTTTATAAATATAAAAAGATTGGTTTAATTACAATTTGTTAACATAAGAAGAAAAAATAGTTTTCTGTGTATGACAATAATAAAATTTATACGTATAAAAGAATAAACATATTAATTTTTTTTTTTTGCTATATAGTATGTGAATGAGTTGCTTTAATTAGTAGTAGTATAATTTCTAACCTACAATCCGTCGTTTCGGTGATGCCGTGTTTATTGGTTTAAGAGATCGAATATAGTTGATATTTGTGCGCATTTGTTCACTGTTCTCTCAACCGTTGTTTATTCATATTTCCATTTAATTCATCATGAAATTCATATTGTTACTTTTTATTTGTGAGAGATGAGTATTTATATGGACAGACAAAAAAAACATATAGTAAAATTAAGACCTTCTTAGTTACGCATCAAAATTATAAAGGACATATTAGAGACATAATCATCATATCAAATTCGTTTTTTTTTTCAATTTTTATAATGTTCTTTATATATACAATCAATAAAAATATACTTTATTATGAAAAACAATAATATTATTTAGTATTATTAGTTACTAATATAAAACAATTTCTCAATTTCATAGATTCTTGCTGTATTTACATTGTTTATTTTTTTATTTGTAAACCTAATGAGACAAATAAATAATCATAAAAGAATAAATTGATCAAATTATGTTTTAATGCGTTTTATAATACATATTTTATAACTATGCTCAATATAGCGGCAAACTAACTATTTAGTCCCAACTCTAATATCTAGTCAAATACATTAAATAAATGTAGTTAAATATTTCTAATACATAGTTCAACCATATGAATAGTTGAACTAACAGTATAATTGGTTTGTTGATATATAAACCGTAATTCTTATTCAATTAAGCCGACCATATGGGTTTTTTCGTGTATCGTTAAAGTTGGTTATTGTGCTCTATATGAAATATTAATGATATGAGAATTAAAATTAAAAAAATTGTGTCAACATACATAAACAACCCCCAATTTTATTTTAATATTAATTATATGCAATTGATAAAGAGTTTTCCTTATATATATATATATTATAAATAGTATGACACGACTTACGTCGCAATAATGTAGTCGATATTGGTTTTGAGGGTAGACCCGTGGGCCGTTTATGAATAAGCAAAACAGATTATTTAAAAACGGTAGCACATCAATTTTTTATTTATATAATATTTATGAAAATCTGTACTCCCCTTCTCAGGAATTTTAAAATAAAATAAAATACAAAACTCAGAATTTTAACACAAAAATTAAATATGTTGTAATACAGTAGTCGTTTTCACCATGAAGACAAAATAAAGTCCAAAATTTTTTTTCCATAATAAAGTACATTACATTAACTTTAATTTAAGATATACATAAAAGTGTCAGTCTTTCCGAAACATTTTCAAAAGTTAAATTTTTATAAAAAAGTTACCATTTTGAAACCTTTGCTGTTGGCTTGTAAAGGGTCAAAGGTTCACAAAAATATATAAAATGATAGGTAAATACCTAAGGTAAATTAAAAAAAAAATTGAATTATTTGGTCATTTTTAAAAAAGTTATGGCAATTTTAAGTAAAAAAAATTGAAAAAATGTCGAAAATTAGCGATTTTTAAATTTGTAATTTTTTGGGGGATTTCCCCCGTTGACGGAGAACGACGGAGTTTTTTCAAATTTTGAGGGTAATGTCTTCGACTAGATACGATTTGTGATCTTTTGGCATATTGTTCATCAAAATAAGTCCAGCCAGAGCTGAGATTGAGCGTATACAGACACAAAAAGAAAAAAAAATCATAGTAAAATTAATACCTTCACAGCTTCGTATCGAAGCTAAAAAAACTAACAACCCGAAAAGACGAACACAGTAATAATAATTTTTGCATAATATCGCGGCACTTTCGCTGGCTTTGGCGACGAGGTGTCCGGCATTATCCTCGGCCGTCAAAAAGTTAGCAGCGTTTCGTCGAGTCCAGTGGTACGACACGTCCGGAGTCGGTGATGCACATCCTCAACGTTATCACTTTGACAACGAGAAGAAGACTCAACTTATCATTTGCGGCGGGTCGTCGTCGGCTGTGCGGCACTTGCTGGACTTAGTACCGTGACATATCACACGCGGTGTTGGCCAGTCAAATACTCATTTTAGGACGTCGGCAGATAAAGTTGTCTGATAACGAAGCGACGCGGGGCAGTGTCAAGTATTTAACATGCTCATTGTGTATTAAGTATGCATCTAATATTTTAATGATGGTTACATGTCAATGATAATATTCGTAATACATGTTTTTTAATTGTGTGATTTATACAACAAGCTGAATATATAAATATATATATTAATAGTTATTGGGGTAAAATAAGAATTTATGACGTAAGATACTGCTAATATATTTAGCAAATAATTCTGTTATAATAAAGTGATTTATTAGCTGTTCTTTTTTATTTATTTTTAGTTGATTTTATTTTATAATTATTGTTGTGCCAGACAGTTAAGGTTGAACTTGTATTTATTATTGTTGATATTTATATATTTATTAGTAAATTAATTGTTGAAATATGATATTTTCACGATTTTTAAAATCGGTAAATTTTGACATGTTTTAAACTTTTTTTTTTTAACTGCTATAACTCTTTGAAAAATGAATATATCAAAATAATTTTTCTTTTTATAGATACCTTAGATATTTACCTACCATTTGATATATATTTTTTGAAAACCAGACACTTCAACTACTATAGGAGGTAATTCAAAATAGTAACTTCTGCATAAAAGCATGGTCATATAAATAAATAAAACTTTAATTATTACATTTTTCTGAAATATTTTGGTCGAGCAAAAATAATGAAATAAGAACTTTTTATATATCACATTGTATTAAAGTGTAACGAATTTCAAGTTGGTAAATTATCGTAATTTTATAAAACCGTCTTTTAGAAGTGGATATACAATAGCTTATTATAACTTCATATCTAATAATATAATTGTTCATATTATTTGTTAAGTCAATAAAATCTATATTAATAACATCTGTTTAAAAACCAAAAAGTAAATTAATAATTTTGTGTTTTGAAATTAAGTTATTGATGAAAATGTACGTGGTATTATGCATTATAAATAATTATTATTTAGTATACAGTTCAGTTGATACTTACACAATTGAATTCTGTTCAAAATAATTTTAAAACTTTCTTTAATTAAAACATAATTTTAAGTAATTAAAAACTGTTTTAAGTTATTACAAAATGGTAAGTATGTCCACAAATAAGCAGATACATTAATTTCATAAATGACTACAAAGTATTTAACGTCAATATAAATACAATTTTTATAATTTCAACAATAGTTTATATTAATGTTTAGTGATGTGGAAACATCTAACCTATTAATCGCGAACAAAATTTAAAAACTTACAAACCTGAAACTCTCTTTATCTAAAAACAACAAGATTCACGATATTTTTCTAATATTATAACTTTTGATCTACTAAAAATTTATCATCAATTTTTTTATTTAATGCATTCTTACACTATGCTAAAAATATATTTTTTATTATTTGATATTAATAATAAAAAATAATTAAACATTTTACCTTAAAAATTGAAAAAAATTCCCACATTCCCCGCAAATGGGAGAAATATCCAAAATAATTACAAATTTAAAAATCGCTAATTTTCGAAATTTTTTCACTTTTTTTTCTTAAAACTTCCATAACTTTTTGAAAAATCAACAAATCAACATAATTTTTTTTTATATTAAAACCTTAGATATTTACCTTTCATTTGATATCATTTTTTTGAAAATCTATAGCTTATTCTGCTCATTGGGGGGGATTTAAAATGGCAACTTTTTTACAAAAATTAACTTTTCCAACTTTTTTTGGAAATGTTCCGGAAATACTGCGTTCTTTAAACATATATAAAATTAAAGCTTATTTAATGTACTATCAAATGAAAAAAAAAAATTTGTCCCGACATCTTATCTTCTATGTGCAAATAGCTGTCGAAAATTTAAAAAAAATGTAATTTTTGCGATAAAAATGACCTTTTATCGGGATGTTTTTTGTACTACTACAATTTTTTTTTTAATTAAACACTATATACAGATTTGCATCGAAGCGTTTTTTATGATAGTGATTTTATCTGATTAAATCTATACTGAACCCAACTATGCAATGTCTTCACTATGCCGCGACCCCACTGTGCTACCGTTTTTTTTTTTTTTTAAATTTAAAAAAATAATTGTTAGAGCTTTTGAGTCAATCCATGCCAAATCATCTAGAAAAGGTTGCCCGACTATTTGTTTTGGTTTTAGTGATATATTTAGATTAAAAAAATTTTTTTATGACATTTTCATTTGACTTTTTCAGTGTAAAAATGTTAAGAACAACCACAACGTTAAATAACAGATTATTCAATATTAATTTAATAAATTTTAAATTTTAGAATTGACGTCATTTATTTATGCACATTAAAACAAGTGTATTTTATACAATTTCTAACTTTGTGGACCTCTAAATCCGAGGAAAATTGTTTTAAATATTTTAATTTAGTTAAAACATATATTTTATTCTATACATTATCACATTTGGAAATCACTATAAAATAATAGCTTCTAACTGGTTTAATTGTGCTCAAAAAGAAAAATTTTCAGAAATTCATGTAAGTTTAGAATTTCAAATACATTTGTTTTCTAATAATGTAAACTTTTAGCAATAACGTCAATTCTAAAATTAAAATTGATGAAATAAATATTGAGTTATCTGTCTGTATTTTAACGTTCTGACTCTTATTAACAACTTAGCTTCGATGCGATGTTGAGAAGGTATTAATTTTACTATAATTTGTTTTTTTTTTGTGTCTGTTACCACTTTTTCTTAGCTTTCGCCAAACTGATCTCTTTCAACAATACGCAAAAAGATCACAAATTGTATCTAGTCAAAAACATTACTCTCAAAAATTGAAATAATTTCCCTCGTTTCCCGTAAATGAGCGAAATCTTCAAAAAAATTACAAATTTAAAAATCTCTAATTTTCAAAAATGTTTCAATCTTTTTAATTAAAACTGTTATAACTCTATCAAAAACAAATAACTTATTTTTTTATAGATGCACGATGTCTTTATCTATCATTTAATATATTTTTTTTTATAAATCTGACCCTTTACATGCCCAAAGGGGGGGATTCAAGATGACAATTTTTTCACAAAATATTATTATTTTAATGTGTTTAGGAAATACTGACACTTTTATATAAGTACCTTAAATGAAAGATAATGTAATATACTATATTATGAAATAAAAATTTTCGAATTTCTGTAGTCTTCACCGTATGCTATTTTTGTCTTAAAATATTCGATTTTATATTTTTAACTTTAAAAAACGGTAGCACAGTGGGGTCGCGGCATATTGGAGACATTACATAGTTAGGTCCAGTATAGATTTAATCTGAAAGTGATTAAAATCACTATCATAAGAAACGCTTCGATGCAAATCTGTAGATAGTGTTTAATTTTAAAAAAATTGATGGATAATTGCAAAATCAACATCAATTTCTATTAAAATAAAATACAAAACCCATTATTTTAATACAAAAATAGCATATTTTTGAATACGGCAGCTATTTGCGTATAGAAGATAGGTCGTCTGGACAAATTTTTTTTTTTATTTGATAGTACATAAAATAAGCTTTAATTTGATAAATGTGTAAAGAAAAATATTAATGTATTTTACAATATTTTAAGTTTTGAAATAAGGGGAAATTGTCCAATTTTAATAAAAAGTATTTCAAATGAAAGATGCACTTATAATATATTTAGAAAAAAAATTTGTGCTGATATATACATTTTTCAAAAAGTTATAGCATTTTTAAGTTGAAAATTTAAAATCGAAAATTTTAACACAAAAATAGTGTTTTTTTAACTACGGCAGCAATTTGCGTATAGAAGATAGGTCGACGGGACAAATTTTTTTTTTTCATTTTATAGTACATTAAATAAGCTTTAATTTGATATATGTTTGAAGGTCGCAGTATTTCCGGAACATTTTCAAAAATTAAGTTGAAAAAGTTAATTTTTGTAAAAAAGTTGCCATTTTAAATCCTCCCCAATGAGCAGAATAAGCGATAGATTTTCAAAAAAATGATATCAAATGAAAGGTAGATATCTAAAGTTTTAGTATAAAAAAAAGTTATGTTGATTTGTTGATTTTTCAAAAAGTTATGGAAGTTTTAAGAAAAAAAAGTGAACAAATTTCAAAAATTAGCGATTTTTAAATTTGTAATTTTTTTGGATATTTCCCCCATTTGCGGGGAACGAGAGAATTTTTCCAATTTTTAAGGGTAATGTCTTCAACTAGATACGATTTGTGATCTTTTGACGTATTTTCGAAAGAAATCGGTCTCGTGAGATCTGAGAAAAAGTGGCAACAGACATAAAAACACATATAGTAAAATTAATACCTTCTCCGCTTCGCATCGAAGCTAATACTATAACTTTTTGAAAAATGAATGGATCATGAATGAATGGAAGAGAAATAATGATGTTTATATACTTCTTTCATTCGACATACTTTTTTTTTAATTCAGACCATTTCCCTTTTTATATTTATATTATATATATATATGTATTGCACTTATAAATCATAAAACTTAATTAGAATATATTTAATGCATACTGTACCGTCGGTACATACCTACACTATGTATAAAAATACTTATTAAAATTGCAATCGACCCATCTAATTATTTTGTAATGACAATGGATAAAAAATGGTTATTCATTCAATTTATGCATTTATAGACTATGTTAAAAACATAATTTTTAGTTTCAAACCGATGTTGAGAAGGTATTCTTTTATATAAATAAATATTTCTTGCCACTTTTTCTCAGTTTTAACCGGACCAATTTCTTTCAACGATTTGTCAAAAGATCACAAATCGTATCTAGTTGAAGACATTGCCCTTAAAAATTAAAAATATTTACTTTGTTCCCTATAAATGTAGGAAATCTCCAAAAAATTTACGATTTCTAAAATAAATAAATTTTGACATATTTTTTCTTAAAACTGCCACTATTTTTTGAAAAATGAGCTCAACAAAATGAACGTTTTTTTATATAAACACCTTAGGTGAATCCTTTTTATTTGAGTCATCACATTTTATCAACCTAAAGTGAGAGTTTCAAAATAGCAACTTCTGTACAAATATTTTACTTTTTCGACTCTAGTTTTGAATACGTTTAGAAAATACTGCGCCTTTTAAACATATATTCAGTTAAAGCTAATATTAAGTACTACAAATAAAAAAAAAAAAAATTGTCCTGACGATTTATTTTTTATGTACATATCAATGACGTAGTTAAAAAACCACGTAATTTCTTTGCCAAAAGTTTAGACGTCATATTTTATATTTTCAACTTTATATTGCTAATTGATTTAAATAACTGCCAGAAATCATCTATACTTATCCCAACAATATTACGTCCACACGGTTCCATTACCTTACAGTATTACCATTTTTTTATTTTTTTTTTTAATAATAAAAAATCCAGCACAGGGGGGCGCGGCACAGTGGTGACGTGGTATAGATGGATCAAGTATAATGATATCTGACAGTAATTAAAATCACTATAAAAAAAAAACGCTTCGATGCAAATCTTTAGATACTGTTTTATTTTAAAAAATTGGTGTTTTATTCTAAAACTACTTGATCTGCTGGTTCCTTATTAATATCCTAATTAAGATAAAGTATGTAGAATGAAAAAGGGATTATTAAAAAATATTATTTCTCATAAAAAAATAATGTTGATACATACACTTTTCATTATGTCATAGCATTATAAAGTTAAAAATGTAAAAATAAAATCGAGAATTTTCACATAAAAATAGCATTTGGTAACCATTTTCACCGTGAAGACAAAATAAAGTCCGAAATTTTTTTTTTGCATAATAAAGAATATTACATTAGCTTTAATTTAAGATATATATAAAAGTGTCAGACCTTCCGGAACATTTTCAAAAGTTAAGTTGAAAAAATTGTAATTTTAAATTCCCTTTTGTAGGAAGGTTAAGGGTTAAATTTATGAAAAAAATATACCAAACAAAAGGTAATGATATTACACATTTATATAAAAATGAATTATATTGATATGTTCATTTTTGAAAAAGTTATGGCACTTTTAAGTAAAAAAAATTGAAAAAATTTCGAAAATTATCGATTTTTAAATTTGTAATTTTTTTGGAGGTTTCCCCCATTTACGGGGAACGAGGGCATTTTTTTCAATTTTTGAGCGTAATATCTTCGACTAGATACAATTTGTGATATTTTGACGTATCATTGAAAGAAATTGGTTCGGTGAGAGCTGAGAAAAAGTGGTAACAGACACAAAAAAAAATAATGAAAAGCATACAATAATAAAATTAATATATTTTTATTAATAAAAATGTTCAAAAACGTATTTGAAACAATCAGTTAACCTAAAATGAGTCATAGTGGAAAATTGCTACAAATTAACAATACATAGAAGAATCCACAAAGGATAAAACTGAACGAGTAATAAATATTCTCAAGAATAAAAAAGCACCGGTAGAAGATTAAATTTCAGCAGACCTGTTAAAAAAAAAAAAAAAAA
>NW_026099573.1:27496311-27548143 GCF_025091365.1 Daktulosphaira vitifoliae
CCCGCAAATGGGGGAAATATCCAAAAAAACTACAAATTTAAATATTGCTAATTTTTGAAATTTTTTCACTTTTTTTTCTTAAAACTTCCATAACTTTTTGAAAAATCAACAAATCAACATAATTTTTTTTTAAACTAAAACCTTAGATATTTACCTTTCATTTGATATCATTTGTTTGAAAATCTATCACTTAACCTGCTCATTGGGGGGGATTTAAAATGGCAAATTTTTTGACAAAAATTAATTTTTTCAACTTAATTTTTTTTCTACATTTAAACGGCTGCCGTAGTTAAAAAAACACTATTTTTGTGTTAAAATTTTCGATTTTCGATTTTAAATTTTCAACTTAAAAATGCTATAACTTTTTGAAAAATGTATATATCAGCACAAATTTTTTTTTTCTAAATACATTATAAGTACATCTTTCATTTGACATACTTTTTATTAAAATTGGACAATTTCCCCTTATATAGGGGGCGTTCAAAACTTAAAATATTGTAAAAAACATAAATCTTTTTCAACTGAACTTTTGAAAATGTTCCGGAAATACTGCGTCCTTTAAACATATATCAAATCAAAGGTTATGTTATATACTATCAAATGAAAAAAAAAAATTTGTCCCGACATCTTATCTTCTATGTGCAAATGGCTGTCGAAAATTTAAAAAAAAATGTAATGTTTGCGATAAAAATTACATTTTATCGGGATGTTTTTTGTACTTAAAACTGCCATAACTTTTTCAAAAATGAACAAATAAAAATAATATTTTTTTGTATTGAAACCTTAGATATTTCCCTTTCATTTGATATAATTTTTTTTGAAAATCTAACACTTATTCTGCTCACTGGGAGGATTTAAAATAGTAACTTTTTTACAAAAAATAACTTTTTCAACTTAATTTTTGAAAATGTTCCGGAAATACTGCGTCCTTTAAACATATATAAAATTAAAGCTTATTTTATGTACTACAAAATGAAAAAAAAAAAATTTTCCCGACGATCTATCTTCTATACGCAAATGGCTACCATATTGAAAAATATACTATTTTTGTATGATAATTATGGGTTTTGTATTTTATTTTAATAGAAGTTGATGTTGCTTTTGCAATTATCCATCAATTTTTTAAAATTAAACACTATCTACAGATTTGCATCGAAGCGTTTCTTATGATAGTGATTTTAATCACTGTCAGATTAAATCTATACTGGACCCTACTATGCAATGTCTCCACTATACCACGACCCCACTGTGCTACCGTTTTTATTATTAAATATAAATAAAATACAATTTTAACGTAGTTTAAGAATGCATAATTTATTTGAAAAAAAGTAACACAAAAATATTTGGTAGATCAAAAGTAGGTTGTCATATTATTGTGATCTACATGGTGCATACGTATAACTCAAATTTAATTAGTCTATTATTTTAAGTCTTTTAGTGTGACTGATAAAACATATCAACATCAATGCATAAATAAGCTATTTACTATTTTTTTAGAAATCAGTTATGATATTAATAGCAATATTGGCATATTTATTAATACAATCAGCAGGTAATATAAAACAATTGATTTTTATATTCATCTTATTAATTTTTGGACTAAATTGGTTAAATTAAATATTATTTGATTATTGTAGTTGTCATGGACAATGTCTCTCCTCAAAACTTACGATTATTAAATTTGCTCTTTGGTTAATGATTGATTAATACATGTTTTTCATTAAAAATATTATTCAACAATAAAATTAATTTGTTAAATAAATTATAATTATTATTTATATTTTTATTAGGAGTTTTTTCAAGTTCTAGTAAGTAATAGTTATCAATAAAATTTTCTTTTTGTAAGTAAACTCAGCTTTCTACAATGCTTTCTTACTAATAATTTAGATTTATACACAAAAATATTTCAATTATTTAAAAATCTATAGTTTTTTAATTGATTTATAACCTACAAACATGTTTTTTCGAGATATAATTTGATTTTAGTTATTCTTTAAATAGTAATTAATTTTGTTATATACAGGTAGTTCATTAATTCCAAGTAATTACTAAATAAATTTAATAATTATTCTATTGAACCTTAATTTAAATTTTACTAATTGTTCATTTTAACTATAACTAACTATTTTTACCAATACTGCAATCTCAGAAAAAAGGAAATTTAAGGAAACTCGAAAATTTAATGTACATTGAAACTTGTTAATTTTCTCCCAAAAACATTATAGTAACTCAAAAAGAAAATAATGTAAAATATTAGATACAAGCATATTATTATGTGAATTGGATATACAGTACGATTTGATTCAAAGAGGAGTATATTTATGACACTTACTTTATATGCATTATGCACGTCAATCTATAAAAAAAATCTTGTAACTTAATAAGTACTTCTCCTAAAATTTTTGTCGATCCATCAATTATAACAATTAGAAAAGCATTGAAAAATGGCTAATTTGAAATTAAAAACAGAAAATTTGTTTCTCATTAGTGATAAATAATAAAAAATTTTCTCAGCATAGTATTGAAGCTAAAATATTCATTGTACACAGTGTGTTCGTAGAAAGCCATAATTTTTTTTTAATTTCCAATATCCTAATTTTATCATGAGTTATGAGTTTTAGGTTAGTTTTAAGACATTCTATATCGAGGACATCTGGTATAACATTTTATCACTCTCACACAAATTGATTTATTCAAAACCGATTGAAAAATAAGTCCGTTATAAAAACCATCTGATGGAAGTGGCTTTTAGATTTATAAAATTAACAGATGTTAAATTGTTAGTAAAACTATTTAAAATGTGTTTTATCATTATTATAAAATCTTACATCTAATTAAACCATTTTTCAATGCACAATATTATAGTTATCAAGTAAATACGTTTAATGCAATATTTTAAGTAAAACTCTTAAAAATAAATAATTATTATAAAATTATTTACAGCATCAAATATAGAAGGTGAGTGTATTTTTTGCAATTTATTTTTTTTGAAGGAATGCATAAATTATTTAACATTTATATATAAAATAAATATGACACAATTATGAGATATAAGTGATGAGTAAAAAAACTTTTAACAATTACTAAATCAAGAAATAACATTAAAAAATTTTTTTTTTATATAATTACTACAATGATTCTTTATTCGAGTTTTATACTAATAAATCATAAAACTTGTAATCAGAATGTAAATAAAGAAGTAAAATTTCATTAGGTTTTGTTATAATCCTCTAATTTCATACACTATCTACAAATTTGCTTTGAATCGTTTCTTATGATAGTGATTTTAACCACTGTACTAAGTTTGCTTTTTTAAATCTTATTGTTTTATTAATAATTATAAGAAGTGAGAAAATCGTATTTAAAAAAAAAATTTATTCTATACCCAAGGCCTCTCTAATGGGCATTAAAAATTGAAGCTATAGTGTTCTTAAAAAAATGTGTATAACACATTTTTTAAGTGCTTGTGGATACTTCATATTTTTTGCTGTTTTCTATGGTTTGTACAGAAATAAATAGATTTTCTGACTTGACAACACTTACAGTTGTCTATACGAGAAGCGGCGAGTCTCCTTATATTTAATAATGAAATAATTATTAATACCTTATTTTATAGATGAAGAATTAGAAGGTGAGTGCGTTTTTCTTCAATACATTAAATACATTAAAGAATTCATTAAGTATTATACATTTTAAATGTTTTATGCATAATAAATGTTATGAAAATTGTTACAATTACAGGATGTTGTTCTCCAAGCAACAATAATGACAGTATGTCTATTATTTCATCTATTATTCTATATATTATTAAAAATATTGACAATATATCATATCAGTTAAAACATAACACCATTAAACGTAATATTATTGATAATGTAAAGCAATACTTATTAAACACATAAATATAAATTTTCAAACTATGTAAATATTAGAGGTACAAATTTAAAAATTGTTATTGTTTTTCTTTAATTTCAATGCGTAACTAAGAAAAGTTTTCAACTCTCTCTAAAAATATTTCAATGGTCAATACGTCAAAAGAACACAATGTTAATCTAGTTGAAATTAAAGTATTTTTTAGTTTTTTTTTAACTATATTTATTACTTTGTTATTTTTTAATTTCTTAACACTATTTGTGTATGTTACTACCAGTCTATATTATTCCACATTTTTTGGTAACATGTTATTATATAAACCATTTCTAAAAAAATGATTTTGTGTTTCACATAAATTTGACAGTGAATTTTCACAATTACAATTAAATATATAATACATAGAGTTGATTTTTTTATCAACATTTTTATTGTTTTTTTTTAATTTCAATGCGTAACTAAGAAAAATTTTCAACTCTCACTAAAAATATTTCAATGGTCAATACGTCAAATGAACACGATTTTAATCTAGTTGAAATTAAAGTCACAAAATATTGAAAAAAACTCATCATTTTAAAAATTTAGACAAAAATCTACTGTTAAAAAAGGCAACCCAAAAAAATTTCTTATTAAGTTAAATATCTCCACAAATAAATGTAAAAGTATAACAATCGTCTTTATAATGATAAAGCCTTTCAATTTTTTTTCACGTTTGCCATAGAAATAACAAAATATACTTTATAATTTCTCCACAAAAATTTAAATATTAAACTATTGAATATTAATATCATACTATATAATTGCTATGATAAATATTTATTTATATATTATACTTATAAAGGGATGGCGTGGGCGAGTCGGTAACGCGGCAGTGCTTAACGCTCACTGCATCGGGTTCGAAACTCAGTCACAGGCGACTTCATTTGTCGATCGAGAGATTAGTTCGGTAATTAGAGTAGCAATCCTTCTCTCCGCGCGACAGACTAACCACCTGTACCGGAGTATTGATGGTTTAGAAACCTCCTTCTTTAGGGAGGCCGCAAACAAATCGAAAAAGTTTCAATCCTTAATTAATACATTTATCCTAAATTTATTTACACTTGCTTGACTAAATTAAATTATACTTGTTTTTGTATATTTATCGTACTCGCTTAAACTGTATTATTAGATTAAATATTAACTAATAATCATTGATTATTATATTTTAGGCGGAAGTGATGGTAAGTTATATATATATATATATAAATCATTATATATTATTTATAATTAAATAATCGATGTATTTTTATTAGAAATATAACTTATAATGTACTCTTATTTTTATCTTTATTGAGTAAGTATTGAAAGATCAACACTAACATTTTTAAAGCTTCTTCCAAAACAAGATTCAAAAATATTTATATATATGTTGAAATTTTACCAAAGTGATATTGTAGCGGGCCTAAAAGGAATGCGATACAATAATCACCAAGTCAAATATTAAACATTAAAAATATGGCCGTCTAAACATAAGTCCTAAATAAAATTGGAAAAAAGTCACAGATAGTAACATTCTTGAGTAGAGTGTCGCAGATTTTGTGTATTTTGAAATTACTAAAAGAACTAATTTTAATAGAATAATATGGGTTTTTATTGTCAGAGGATCAAAGTCTGGCGATCTTAAGCATAATCTTGGAAGTTAGAGATTTTATTAAAGTGTTTAATGTGATTTTCTGGACTTTAATGAGGCCCTACACTTAGGCGTTACTGTAAATCTGCCCAATAATTAGATTTTATTCCATTATTAAATTGTTATTTTGTGTTTTAAAGACGGGAACTATGAATGGGTGATCTTATATATTCATAACATGTGTCATACATGTATAAATGATAAAATCATATTTTATGTTAATATTGTAAGTGATAATATAATATTACAAAGTAAAACAGTACTTTGGAAAAATAAAACCTAAACAATTGCAAAATATCGAATAAATTTTATCTTTTGCAAACATTTTTTTTCTTAAAATTATATTCTTACTAATAATTCTCCAACTTCCAAATAATTAACAAATTGATGTTTTCCATTTCTGTTACGTGTTACAGTCGGTTAATGCAATGAAAATTTTGCGATATTAACCTGAGTAAATTAATATAATATTAATTGATTTTACACAAAATTAATTTGTAATTTGTATATTCATACAACCCCTTAAGTGTTCCCATTTGGAAAGGGGATAAGAATACTTCCACAGTCCCTCTGCCAGTCGTAAGAAACGACTAATGAGATTGCATCAAACCGAATGATGGTGTACAATTTTGTCAGAAAATATGAGAAGATCTGAACAGAACTTAGGCGGATTTTTCCATATAATAATAGATAATGTGAGACATCGTGTCAAGTAAAAGTTTAGGATAAGTATGGCAGACTCAAGTAGTTAGGATAAAGGTGAGGTAAATAAAGAAGACAATATAACCCCATATAAGTGACGGCCAAAGGGCAGAAAAGGTTATGATTGACAACAAATGTTATTATCAAAAAAAATTATTAAATTTTCATAAAAATAATGTTTTTCAATTATTTGATTAAAATTACATTTTTGGCAAAAATATCTGGTAAGTGAACAACTTTAGAAAATTCTAAATCGAAAATTCTTTGCCCGCGAGGGTTGACTAAAAAGTAATGCCTCCTAATATGTGACTTAAAATCAATGAACATAACTTAATAAAATAAAAATAAAATAAAATGTGTGTAAAAAATTATATTACCTTGAATAATTATTTGAACATAATTAATTCTTACGTCTATAAATTAATGTTTATAAGATTTTTAGCATTAGGTTAGAAGGCAATAATTATTTCTTCTCAACTTATTAGTTTTTTTTTTTAGTGTGCTCAATTTGTTTACAAGATTTTAATGTACAAACACTTACTTTAACATGTTGTAATATTAAGTATTGTAAAAAATGTATTGTTAAATGGCTAGAAACAAGTGTTAATAAATGTCCTATATGCAGAGAATATGTACCCAATTGTAAGTATTAAAAAGTTTATATATAATTTATAACACTACAAAAAATGTAAACTTAATTATATTTTTTAACAAGGCTTATTGATTTGTTAGCAGAAAATCAGGGGCATTATGTGAGATGTTCATTGAAACCATAATGTCTGGCTCAGTAATTCTGAATGCTACGTTTCAATGAATATTTCTATTATTTTTTTAGTCATTATCTTGTAATTTGACTTTTTCTGGTAACAGAGTTCAAAACTTTATGAAGGAATCCTAAAATACACGTGTCGAAAACTGAATGAAATAGTAATAAATATTCCATTTAAAAATTTGAATATATAAAACAAATATTTGTTTTTCATTTGTATATTTAAAAAAATTTACAACTGGGTGATTTTTTTATTTTCAAATACTTTAGAGATAGTGAACACAGTAATTAAGGCATCAATTTTTATAAAACATCTACCTTAAATAGAATATAAATTGAACTAATGTAAAATTTTTGATTCTTTTAATTCGATAAAATACTTTGAATAAGTAAAATTAATTGGCCACAAGTGATCAATTTTTATTATACTTTGAATATTTGAACTAGCTTAAATTGTCCTTTTTAACTACCAACAAATGCAATGTACGATTACCGTGTCGGTTACGTTAATATATTTCATGCTTAAACTACAAGGTTTTTACCTCGCACGTCGCATTGACTTTTTTATTTTTTTCTCTTAATTTTAATGAGTATACGTAAAAAATTCAAAACTCTTTTTATTTTTAGTCAATTTAGATAAATTAATGTAATTCAATAAAAATCAAGGACCCCACAAATGTCGTTTCCCGTTGTGAGGTGGAATTTTTTATGTATATCAAATTTATTTTCTTCTGTGGTTTTTTTGTGTCTGTCAATCATTTTTCCTAGCTCTCACTTGACCAATTTTTTTCAATGATATGACAAATTTTTTTTTTTCATTTTATAGTACATATAATAAGCTTTAATTTGATATATGTTAAAAAAAAAAAAACACATCATAGTAAAATTAATACCTTCTCCGCTTCGCATCGAAGCTAAAAAAAAAATTTGTCCGGACACTTTTTCTTCTACATTTAAACGGCTGCCGTAGCCGTTTAAATAAAAAAACACTATTTTTGTGTTAAAATTTTCAACTTAAAAATGCTATAACTTTTTGAAAAATGTATATATCAGCACAAATTTTTTTTTTTAAATACATTATAAGTACATCTTTCATTTGACATACTTTTTATTAAAATTTATTTTTTTTTAATTAAACACTATCTACAGATTTGCATCGAAGCGTTTTTTATGATAGTACTTTTAATCGCTGTTAGATATCATTTATACTGGAATCAAATATACAACGACCCCACTGTGCTGGATTTTTATATTATTATTTATTATATTACATTATATGATAATAAATTATAAATTCACACACAAATTTCCATTTCAATAAATATAGGATAGGAAAAATAATAATAATTTTACAAATAAATAAACCTAAATTTATTAGCTGTATTAATTCATTAAATATTCATAAAACAAAAAAGTTTAAAAAAGCCAGTACAGGGGGGTCGTGGCATAATTGGATCAAGTATAATAATATCTGACAGTGATTAAAATCACTACCAAAATAAAAACGCTTTGATGCAAATCTTTAGATAATGTTTAATTTTAAAAAATTGGTTTATTATTCCAAAAGTTACATGATTTGCTAGTTCCTTATTAATATCCTAATTAAAATAAAGTATGTCGAATGAAAAAGGGATTATTAAAAAATATTATTTCATAAAAAAATTGTGTTGATCCATACACTTTTCAATTTAAAGTTATAGTATTATAAAGTTAAAAATTTTAAAAATAAAATCAAGAATTTTCACACAAAATATCACCGTGAAGACAAAATAAAGTCCAAATTTTTTATTTTTAATATTAAAGTATATTACATATGTTTAATTTACGATATATATAAAAGTATCAGTATTTCAGGACCATTTTCAAAAGTCAAGTTGACAAAGTTCTACTTTCACAATGCATTTATATGTTTTGAACCCCCTGCGTATTAAGGAAAATGGTCCGATTTAAAAAACAAATATGTTGAATTAAAGAGGTATATAATTCTTATTTCTCATAACAAAATTGTATTGATCCATACATTTTTCAAAAAGTTATAGCGTTATAAAATTAAAAATATGAAAAAGAATATTTTTACATAAATCATATTTTTTTTATTAACTTTGATGACTGTTTTCACCATGAAAACAAAATAAAGTCCGAAATTTTTTAAATTTTCAATTATATTCCATAATCTTTAATTGAATATATATATAAAAGTGTCAGTATTTCCGGAACACTTTCAAAAGTTAAGTTGTAAAGTTAATTTTATGTGAAAAAGTTGTCATTTTAAATCCCCCTCTGTGGGCAGGGTCAAATTTATAAAAAAATATAACAAATAATAGGTAAAGACATCAAGCATCTATAAAAAAAAATTATATTGATTTGTTCCTTTTAGAAAAAGTTATGGCAGTTCTATGTAAAATAAATTGAAAAAATTTTGAAAATTAGCGATTTTTAAATTTGTAATTTTTTTGAAGGTTTCCCCCATTTATGGAGAACGAGGGAAATTTTTACAATTTTTGAGGATAATGTCTTTGACTAGATACGATTTGTGATCTTTTGACGTATCTTTGAAAGAAATCGGTTCAGTGAGAACTGAGAAAATGGGGTAACAGACACAAAAAAAAAACACACCATAGTAAAGTTAATACCTTCTCCGCTTCGCATCGAAGCTAAAAAAAATGTAATGTTTGCGATAAAAATTACCTTTTATCGGGATGTTTTTTGTACTTAAAACTGCCATAACTTTTTCAAAAATGAACAAATAAAAATAATATTTTTTTGTATTGAAACCTTAGATATTTCCCTTTCATTTGATATAATTTTTTTTGAAAATCTAACACTTATTCTGCTCACTGGGGGGATTTAAAATAGTAACTTTTTTACAAAAAATAACTTTTTTAACTTAACTTTTGAAAATGTTCCGGGAATACTGCGTCCTTTAAACATATCAAATTAAAGCTTATTTTATGTACTATAAAATGAAAATAAAAATTTGTCCCGACATCTTATATTCTATGTGCAAATGGCTACCATATTCAAAAATATGCTAATTTAACAAATTTTTTTTTTTTTAATTAAACACTATCTACAGATTTGCATCGAAGCGTTTTTTATGATAGTGATTTTAATCACTGTCAGATATCATCTATACTGGACCCAACTATGCCACGACTCCACTGTGCCGCCACCCCACTGTGCTGGGTTTTTTGAGATTAATTATTAAAAAACTTAACTAATACATAATAAGGACACTTATGATAACATAATATTATAGTATTATAGTATTAGTTACTATATCATAGTAAAATGAATACCTTTTCAGCTTCGCATCGAAGCTAAAACAATCTGAATGCTCACTTGTTAAAAATTACTGTAAAATGGTTATTGAAAATATAGTATTATCTTTAAAACATTTTGAAATAATAATTCCATTTTAGAAAAAAATTTAATTATAATTGTTAGTACATCATTAAAATACTTTCTTTTTAATTTTATTAGTGTGTTTTACATGTTATTCGAATATTTATGAAGATGGGAAAAAGTATGTGACAACATGTTGTAATAAGGCATTTTGTTACAATTGCTTTTTTAAAATTAATAAAGAAAACTTTCTTAACGGCAGTTGTCCTTTTTGCAACATGTATAAAACAAAAGGTAATAATATTTAGATGTAACTGTATTACATATCAATTTTATTTTAAAATAGTGATGCTTATAATATATTAAACAAAATTTTAATGTACATATTAAATTAATAATGGTCTAAATAATATGTTAACTACTCGAAAACTAGTTTTCTATTATTACTTTTTAAGATGTTAGGATTTGAAGGTTCAGAAAATGTGAGTTTCGGAGTACTGTTTAGCAGCACTAATTAAAATTGATTTAAATTTTAATCTATGCATTTTTATTAAAAAATGAAGTTAACCATATACAATAAATTACACTTCATATTGAATAAATAACTAAAATAATTAAATAGTGACTATTAGGAGATGGATTTTTACACTCTACAAATACCTCCAGAACAAGTTTTTAAAACTTTTAGGAGTTCCTTTTCTATAGTATTTTAAATATTCCCAACCAATACCACAAATAATTTATTTAGAAAAAATAATTGTTTTTACAAATATTGAAATTAACACTTTTGGGGTACATAAAAATTATATTTCAAAAAATATATTTAAAAATTTTTTATTTTTAATTGTCTTTATGTTTTGTCTTAAACTGAGGGGTACATCAATTTGTACGAAATGAAGCACTGGTACTAGTTGTACATAAGAAAATTTATTCATATAAATTACAAAGGCTAGAAATGATATGCATTTATAAATTGTGTTTAAGCCACATCGAAGGCCTTAAGTTTGTGTAACTTAATAATAGATTTATATAGTAGCATATAAATATGTTTAGTTTTAGTAGGATATATTCCTAATCCCTAATCACCACCAAATAAATAACCACGGTATCAACTCATAACTAAGTTTTAAATTTAAATAATAAAAAGTTGTACTGGCTGATAATATGTTCAAAATATTTTAACAAAATATGTAAATGTTTATAATTCTTAATCCATTAAATTACCAACTGAATCATTGAAATTTTTAGGTAAACTGTTTGATATAATTAAGTTGAATTCATTATGTAAGGAATGTAAAACAAATATAGGAAAATATAGCTATTCTTCGTTTTGTCCACACGAATTTTGCAAGGAATGCTTTGATCAAATAACTAAAGAAAACGATAATTGCCCATATTGTAATCAACCACTCATAAAACGAAAGAGCAATCGTAAGTGATATATCTTGTATATAAAGCGTGTATTGACCTAACTGACAACACTTATAACATTTGACATAATTATCATTTTGTTGAAATATTTCAATCTAATCTCTTATTCAATACTTATGTAGACCAGATCTGCTTGATAACAATTAAACCTTTAAGATTTATAATTAAATCTACGAAATGCTCTAATAATATTCATTGCCTTAATACATTACACTGTGTTCTATTACTTATAAGAGTACAGTATTTTGAAAAGATTAAAAGAGATTAGCCAAGATAATTGCGCTTATTACCTATCGTTAAAAATAGCAATTTTGGTTATCTTTATAAAGTCCTTATAAGCCAAACATGGACAACATATATAACATTACCGCATAAAATAGTTAAAATACCGTACTTTGGGGAGCTGTATTCAATTTTCTTCATACTAAGAAATGTGTTTAAATAAAATAACATACATATTTTCAAGTTAAATGAACCAAATATTAGCTGAGGCTATACTTCGAACTATTAGTTGGGAAATTATATTAAAATATATGTGTTAATATAAACTAATTTCAAACGATTCTACAGCTCTTTGATTGAATAAAAAGTTATAAAATGTTTAACTTCATTCAGTTATTTTTATTGTTATTTTATTTTTATAATTAATTTATTGATTCTTTTTAAGAGTGCTGTTGTTGTTTCGAGGCTATTTCTGATAAAACTGATACTTATAAAAAATGCAATTCCATATTTTGTAAATCATGTATTCTAAGTTCAATGAATATAAAAGGAAATACGACCTGCTTATATTGCTCTAAAGATGTAATAACTACTGGTAAAGTATTTACAAATACACTATAAAATTAAGATTCATCCTTATTATCTACAATTTATTCTATTATATATATAGTGGAACAATATTAGTAAGTGTATTGAATGAACTTCATTTTTAAGATCCTAAAAAAAGAGCAAATCTCATTAGGACCTTTTTTCCCTGAACTTCATGGTTTAAATAAATATTAGCATTATTCTTCTTGACACAAATAGTAGATAACTTGCACTATAATTAACAATAGGATCTTAGGGTTTTTGTTTTCAGTGTCATTTTTAATTTTGTAGTAATACTTTTAAGCCGTTCGCTTATGGACTATTTTTTCAGTCACAGCAACACACTTAGTGGCGTCGCTTGAATGAGAATTTTTTTTTATTCATATTCAACTTTATGATAGATCGTAATACTATGATTTTAATGCACTAACCCTTTATCTCGAATTAATTTATTTTTAGATAATATTCTAGTATAGCTTTTATAATATAAAACTTAGAGTTTAATCAATTTAATATTATATAAAAATTAGATCATAATTTATGAAAAAATTTAATAATATTTTCAATTTTTTTAGTATGTTTTTTATGTAAATCAATCATTCCAGAACATAAAATTAATATAACAGATTGTTGTAGAAGAAGACTTTGCGATTCATGTACTAATCGATTAGTTACTATTCTTGATTGTCCATGTTGTCACTACCCTCATACAATAGGTATTATCCTAGCACTTAAAACCCGATTAAAAACATTAAATACAATTAATATTAATACATAAACAAATATGTATAGCACCATTTTAATTAACTAATTTACTTAATTATAATTTTTTTCAGGAAGTTGGGTTAAGACCACTTCGTTAAAAAAGAATCGTTAAAAGTGTAATAAAAAATAGGCAAATATAGCATTAGCCATTTTTGTCCGGATTTGTATTCCAAGGAATGCTTCGAAACAATAAAAAAAAATAATCACAATTGCGTTTATTGAAAATATTTAATTTCTATAATTATGTTTTGTTTTTGAAAATGTGGAAAAATTACGTACTTAATTTAATTTACAAATCGAAAAATCTTAAATAATGTTATTACTATCATATTAATACAATGAATTATAATTAATTATAAACTATATTATATCCATATATGAAAAAGGTTATTTCAAATGCATCCTTTTAGCAATGTATTTATAAATACAACTAATTTACAAATTTATTTATAAAATAAATAAAAATTTAAAAATTTGATTCAAATAAGCTGAAATTATTCAAACTTTCCATGAATTTAGGGCGTAGAAGGAAGGCAACACCACATATATATCTGTTTATAGTTTTGTGTTAATTTAGGCGTTCAAGATTTGATTAAATTTTTAAAGAGGTAACGAACATTTTTAATAAGTGTGCATGATCATCCAAATGTTGATGTTTCAAAATTCACAATTATATACACTTTTCTAATAAGTTTCATGGTGATTCAGAAATTTTTCGTAGAGAGGGCAAAAATATTTTAGACGTGATTAATCTTGTGAATTCACTTTGGAAAAACAATGTATTCGAAAACAGAACAAATCTAATTAGCATTTAGAAATACTTAACTGTGGTAATTCTTTTATATATCATATGAATTTAAACATTTGTAAATATATTTGCAATTATATAGAAAATGTCAAACACAACATTTTTTAATTACCTTTTATTTTATTTGTTGTTTCGATTTTGTGATATCACCAAATACACTTTCTGTTCTAAATTTTTCTACTATAGTTGATTCGAAAGGTTAGATAGTTTTAATTGTAATTGATAAACCACCATTTCTAACTTACTTCTTTTACGATAATGATTTATTACCTCTAATTTAAAAAAATGAGAAATTTATTGACTCTGAAAAATTAATATTGTTGTTGTTTGAATTACTTGGTGATCTGTAAAACTTTGAAGTCATGAAGCTCAATACCTTTTTGAAAAAAAATATATTAGCTCAAATCAAATGTATTTTTGTCGTGGTCTGCATCAGTATGTTAAACTCTATTAATTAAATTTTGAAATATCTCGAAATAACACATAAACGTTCAGCTACATTCTTAACAATTCAAACCACAACAGAAAATGGCCGTTCAAAATCTCTTTATAAAAAAACACATTAGAATAATTATAGAATACTATCATGCATTTTAAATAAAGAAATTAAAATTTAAACTTCATTAAATTAAATAAATAAAACAATGTTCAGTATAGTCGAGATTTAACATAGAGGGCACAATAATTGAGGTATTTTTTGGGAAAATTCTTATGATAACATAAACAAATCTATGCTTAACCAATATTCTTTATTCTTAAATATCAATTATTTTTGAAATGCTGGTTCAAATCTTGTTAATGTTTTCGTGTTTGTAGACTCGTTAAATAATTTAATAAGACTTTAATGTGGAATATGAGTAATTAAATAAAATTGTTCTTTTTCTCTATATCTTACCACTAAACTTATTTTAGCTTAAGTTAAGTTCATAATTTTATTTTTAAAAAATACTTTTTCTAGTAATAATCTCTAGGAATATATTTAGAAGGATAATTACCATTATCCCCTGTGGGTGGGGCACAGAATACACCCACGGCAGGCCATGCCCGTCGTAAAAGTCGACCAAAATGAACCTAACAAAGGGGCAGCAACATTGTTAGTATCAAGTATAGATTTATCTATACTTGAATAGCATCCCTTATTAATAATAGATGTCATTGCGATGCAGAAGGCAACGGGAAACCACTGCATTATTTTTCCCAAACATCAAGCAATTAAGGTGAACCATATGAATGATATAAAATGAGACGATGGGATTCGGAACCCGGAGTCCGGCAGGGGGAGACAGAGCATGGTTTCCCAGTTTGTCAGCCAGCGAAATCCATGCCAAAACAAAAACAAAACATTGAAAATAAAATCAAAAAAAAACTATTCCAACTAAAATAGGAACGTGGAACGTGAGAACGTTGTTAAGACCAGGAAGATTTGAAGAACTTAAACAACAAATGACACTTAAACAGCTTGATATTTTAGGAGTGTGTGAAACTAGATGGGGTGACAACGGAGATTTCTGGAGAGATAAACAAGGGAAAAATGGTGTTGGAATACTATTAAACAAAGAATGGAGACTGCAAGTAGAAAATACCTATCATGTGAATGATAGAATATTATTAATAAAATTAAAGACATCCACAGTAGACATGATAGTCATCCAGGTATGATTTCCAACCTCGAATAGTGGAGACGACGAAATCGAACAAGTGTATGATTCTCTAGATGAACTGCTAGGAATAACTCGAGATAGCGATAATGTAATTATTATGGGCGATTTCAATGCGGTAGTAGGAGAAGGACAAGACAATCAAATAGTAGGCAAACATGGCTTAGGAACAAGAAACATCCGAGGTGAAAGATTAGTCAATTTTTGTAAGCAGAACATTTTTCTAGTTTCCAACACAATGTTTGAAGTACCAAAAAGAAGACTCTATACATGGGTAGCATCAGGGGATACTAATCGTTACCAAATTGACTATGTGTTAGCAAAGAGCCGTTTTAAGAACCAAATAATTGTGACTTGTAATTACAAGTCACAGTTTTCCTAGCGCGGAAATCGATAGCGATTATAACCTAGTAGTGATGAAGTACAAAATAATACACAAGAAAATTACAAAACGACCCAAATGTAAAATATGGGACGTAGAAAAACTTAAAAATGAAGAAACAAAACAAGGTTCATAACGGAGTGATAGCTGATGATATCAACCCACCATGGGAAAAATTGCTTAATAATATTTGGCAATTTGCCGAAGAATCAATTGGACTTAGGAAACTAAATCCAAGGAAACCATGGATAACGAGTGAGATAATGGACTTAATAAAATACCGCAACAAATTAATGAAGACGTACGATTCGATGTATAGAATAATAAAGAACCGTATTACCCAAAAGTGTAAAGATGAAAAAGAGAAATGGATGGATATAACGTGCGAAAACATTAAAGCAAATATGACTGCAAATAGAATGGACAAAGCATATGGAATGATTAAACGATTGTCAAGATTACCGAAGCCAAGAAGCAAAATTGTTAAGGATATGAATGGACAACTGATTTTAGATGAAGGTGGAATAGTGACGAGATGGAAAGAGTACATAGATGATTTGTATGAAGGTTGTATAGGATAAAATGACATAAATATTGAAAATATAAGTGAGTCAAACGAGAAGACATAGGGCCAAATATAACAAAAAGCGAATTTATTAAAGCACTAAATGAATTGAAACAAGGTAAAGCGACAGGAGTAGATGACATCCCAGCAGAACTATTAAAAAACGTCGGAAAAAATTCCGAGAATAAGCTATATGAAATGATTGAGGAAATGTATAAGGATGACAACATTCCGGAGGACTTTGCCAAAAGCAAAATTGTACTTATCCCTAAAAAAGGGAATTCCACAGAATGCAAGAATTATAGAACAATAAATCTGTTAACACATGCGTCCAAAATACTTCTTATGATAAAAAAATAGGATAAGGACAAAAACCGAAGAGGAGCTTGATGAAGACCAATTCAGGTTTAGACAGGGAGTTGGTACAAGAGAAGCAATTTTAGCTCTAAGGGTACTTACCGAAAGAAGGCTAAATAAAAAATAGAAATACATTTATAACTTTTATAGATCTAGAAAAAGCCTTTGACACAGTTAACTGGGATTTATTGATGAACTCTATGAAAAGAACTCGAATAGATTAGAGGGACAGAAGAATAATAATGTTACTATACAAGAAACAAGAGACCTTAATAAATGTAGGAGAACATATTGCAACAGCAAAAATTAGAAGAGGGGTGAGACAAGGTTGTTCCTTATCACCTTATCTTTTCAATTTATTTGTAGAAGAAATCATAGACAAGTATAAGAGAAACTCTAAAGGAACAAGCATAAATGGAGAAAAGATACATTGTATACGATTTGCAGATGACATTGCTTTAGTGTCTGAATCGGAAAAAGACATGCAAAAATTTCTAACCACCCTCACTAAAATATTGCAAGAGTATCAAATGAAAATAAATGCAAATAAAACAAAGTCAATGGTGATGACTAAAGCAAAAGAAATTCCTTTAGTGAGGTTAGAAATAGATAATAACTTAATTGAGCAGGTTCAACAATTTAAGTATCTAGGAAGTACGATTACTAGCGATGGTAGATGCTCAATAGAAATTAGACAAAGAATAGCTATAGCAAACGGCAGCTACTTACAAACAAAAAACTTAATACAAAGTCAAGAAAAAATTTTGTCAAATGCTATGTATGGAGCGTACTACTATATGGCTGTGAAACATGGACCATCAATGGACAAGACAAGAAGAAGTTGGAAGCTATGGAAATGTGGACATGGAGAAGGTTGCTGAAAGTCAGCTGGACAGAAATGAAAAGTAACGTAGATGTATTAAACCAAGTAGGGGAAAAAAGAATTCTGTTAAATGCCATAAAAGAAAGAAGTGGAAAATGTTTGGTCACCTATTAAGGCACAATTCGTTTATAACAAATTTATTTGAAGGACGAATAAATGGACACAAAGGTAGAGGTAGACCGAGGAAAGCACATATAGAAGATATGATAAGACAAGCTGACTGTAGCGATACATAGACATGAAAAGACTGGCTTTTAACAGAAAAGAATAAAGATCCAGATTTGCAACGACCAGGCAATGCCTTTAGTAGAGAAGAAGAATTACTATTATTGTGAAATTTTTTTCGAGAATACTCTTTCATTGCATCACTAGCAGTACTCAATTAACAATAGATCAGGTTGGCCAAATAAAATCCCACTATTCTATATTTCTAAAGTATTTTAAAAATATAACAAAACTGATTATTAACTAACATTGAAGTATAATTCTCCTTTAATTATCATGTAATAATAATGATAATTTTATTAATAATTAAATACCAATCATTACTTTTTATACTGAATATTTACTTAAATTTCAAGACTTATAAGATAGGCAACACTACTTTCATACCTATATATAGTTATGAGTTTTGTTAGTATTTGGGCGTATTTATTGTTTGCTTTATTTGGCAATGGTTAAAATTACATAATTTATAAACATAAAAATATGTTAATATGAATTCAATAATTTATTATGATAGTCTCTTATTAACTTAAATCAACTTTGTATTCCTTAAAAAAAAAAAGAGTTGATTTGAATAAAACATGTTAATTTACGTCATTAAAATCAGATATTTTATTTTATTAGCTCTAAAAATTTTTTATTCCATTATAGGTTTTGAAAAAGTTATTAATATTTATACAAAATCAGGAATTTCAAGCTGCATTTTATTCAATATATTTAATGATAAAAAATTTAATTCTCAAATTAACTTGAATCTAATAAATTTTCTTTTTATTTTATGGTTGAAAAATGAATTCAATAAAGTGTTTTTAATATTTTTCTATTTTTTCAAGTCAATCAATATGTAGGGTTTTTACAAAAACATTTGTTTTGATTTATTTGTAATATCATTTTTTTTGTTTTGATTTATTTGTAATATCATTTTTTTTGTTTTTTGGTAAATCTAGTTCATGATATCATAAGCTTTTATCATGTTTTGCATTTTACCATAAGTAATGTTCAAAAACCAAATATTAAATATAAATGATATTAATTTTTAAGAAATTTAGGTTGATCAAATTGTATATAACCGATTTTTAAATTGATAAAATTAGTATTAGTCAGCATCACAAAAAATTTATGGATGTAGCCACACAAATAGGATTTATGTCATGATAGTATCTGTCTTAACACAACAACAAAAAGTCTTATGCGATTTTGAACCGCTCTTTTCGCGTGGACTATAACAATACCATTCTCAGTTTATCACAGTAACCCCAATAACTCAGTTGCTACAATTCATAATCTCAGCATTCCCTCAAACAAAACTAATGAACTCATCCTTGAAGTTCAAACTATTTTTATATAACCCTACGAATGTGATAAGTTGTATTTCTGAAGTAAACTTTGAGTGAAATAATTTTGATTTTCAAAAATGTATACATTATAGATTCTATAATGTATATATCTTCTATAATATGGAAGAACTACTTTCCTAAGGACAGTTTATACTTGATACTCAACCTAAAATTTTTTGTTCGGCAAAAAAAAAAATTTTTCAAATAATCTTAAGACTAATTTTGGCTTAAAAAACTAAGAGTATGCATAAACGTAAGACACATAAATTATAAGTGCAACTACCCCAGGTAGTCCCTAATGTAAACTCGTCACTGTTAAAAAACTTTCAATAAAAAAATATTAAAAACGACCGTGGGAACGTGGCATAGATGATTCAAGTATAATGATATTTGACAGTGATTAAATTTACTATCATCAAAAACGATTCGATGCAAAGTTTAATTTTAAAAAATTGGTGGTTTATTCCAAAAGCCACATGATCTCCTATAACCTATTTCCTATGACCTGATTACAAGTATTGTGATTTAAAAGTGTAATATATGAATAAACATATAAAGGGAAATAGTTTTATTTAACAAAAATTCAAATAAAAGAGGTATATAAATAGTATTTATCATAAAAAAAAAAAACCAGCACAGTGGGATGGCCGCACAGTGGGGTCGTGGCATAGTTGGATCCAGTATAGATGATATCTGACAGTGATTAGAATCACTATCATAAAAAACGCTTCGATGCAAATCTGTAGATAGTGTTTAATTAAAAAATGAAATGTAACCCACATAGCGTTCAAATAACAACGTTAGCGTATTATTTTAAACATGACTAAAAAACAAAAGAAAGAGTATACTGTTAATACATAAAGAATAAATAAAGATATTAAAAATAATAATTATTTTATTATTTATTAATAAAGAATAATTATAAAATGGCACAAACTGAACAATAAATTAAAAAACGGTAGCATATTGGGGTGGCGGCACAGTGGGGTCGTTGCATAGTTGGGTCCAGTATAGATGATATCTGACAGTGATTAAAATCACTATCATAAAAAACGCTTCGATGCAAATCTGTAGATAGTGTTTAATTAAAAAAAAAAATTTGTTAAAATAGCATATTTTTGAATATGGTAGCCATTTGCGCATAGAAGATAGGTCGTCGGGACAAATTTTTTTTTTTCATTTTATAGTACATAAAATAAGCTTTAATTTGATATATGTTTGAAGGACGCAGTATTTCCGGAACATTTTCAAAAATTAAGTTGAAAAAGTTAATTTTTGTAAAAAAGTTACTATTTTAAATTCCCCCCAATAAGCAGGTTAAGTGATAGATTTTCAAAAATATGATATCAAATGAAAGGTAGATATCTAAGGTTTTAGTATAAAAAAAAACTATGTTGATTTGTTGATTTTTCAAAAAGTTGTGGAAGTTTTAAGAAAAAAAAGGAAAAAATTTCGAAAATTAGCGATTTTTAAATTTGTAATTTTTTTGGATATTTCCCCCATTTGCGGGGAACGAGGGAATTTTTTTCAATTTTTAAGGGTAATGTCTTCAACTATATACGATTTGTGATCTTTTGACATATTTTTGAAAGAATTCGGTCCAGCGAGAGCTGAGAAAAAGTGGCAACAGACATTAAAAAAAAAAAAATACATCATAGTAAAATTAATTCCTTCTCCGCTTCACATCGAAGCTAAAAAAAAAAATTTATTAAAATAGCATCTTTTTGAATATGGTAGCCATTTGCGCATAGAAGATAGGTCGTCGGGACAAATTTTTTTTTTCATTTTATAGTACATAAAATAAGCTTTAATTTGATGTATGTTTAAAGGACACAGTATTTCCGGAACATTTTCAAAAGTCAAGTTAAAAAAGATCTATGTTTTTTACAATATTTCAAGTTTTGAACGTCCCCTATATAAGGGGAAATTGTCCAATTTTAATAAAAAAGTAAGTCAAATGAAAGATGTACTTATAATGTATTTAGAAAAAATAAATTTGTGCTAATATATACATTTTTCAAAAAGTTATAGCATTTTTAAGTTGAAAATTTAAAATCGAAAATTTTAACACAAAAATAGTGTTTTTTGAACTACGGCAGCCGTTTAAATGTAGAAGAAAAAGTGTCGGGACAAATTTTTTTTTTTTCATTTTATAGTACATAAAATAATCTTTAATTTGATATATGTTTGAAGGACGCAGTATTCCCGGAACATTTTCAAAAATTAAGTTGAAAAAGTTAATTTTTGTAAAAAAGTTGCTATTTTAAATCCCCCCAGGTTATGTGTTAGATTTTCAAAAAAATGATATCAAATAAAAGGGACATATTTAAGGTTTTAGTATAAAAAAAAATTATGTTGATTTGTTTATTTTTGAAAAAGTTATGGAAGTTTTAAGAAAAAAAAGTGAAATAAATGACAAAATTTACCGATTTTTAAATTTGTAATTTTTTTGAAGGTTTCCCCCATTTATGGAGAACAAGGGAAATTTTTTCAATTTTTAAGGGCAATGTCTTCAACTAGATACAATTTGTGATCCTTTGACGTATCGTTGAAAAAAGTCGGTCCAGTGATATCTGAATAAAAGTAGTAACAGACACAAAAAAAAACACATCATAGTAAAATTAATCTCAGCTTCGCATCGAAGCTAAAAATTGTATTGATCCATATACTTTTACATAAGTTATAGCATTATAAAACTAAAAATATAAAACATAATTTTTTTACAAAAATTATATTATTTTATTAACTTTAATGTTAGTTTTCACTGTGAAAACATACTAAAGTCTGAAATTTTTCTTTTTCTATAATAAAATATATTACATTAGCTTTAATTTAATATATATATAAAAGTGTCATACTTTCCGATACACTTTCAAAAGTTAAGTTGAAAAAATTGTAATTTTAAACCCCCTCTGTGGGCAGGTGAAGGGTCAGATTTATAAAAAATATATAGCAGATGGTAGGTAAAGATATCAAGCATCTATAAAAAAATTAATAATATTCATGTGTTCATTTTTGAAAAAGTTATGGCAGTTTTAAGTAAAAGAAATTGAAAAAATTTCTAAAATAAGCGATTTATAAATTTGAAATTTTTTTAGAGGTTTCCGCCATTTACGGGAAATGAGAGAAATTTTTTTTAATTTTTGATGGTAATGTCTTTGATTAGATATGATTTGTGTTCTTTTGACCTATCATTGAAAGAAATCGGTTCAGCGAGAGCTAAGAAAAAGTAGTAACAGACACAAAAAAAAATAAATAAAAAAACACTTCATAGTAAAACCAATACCTTCTCAGCTTCGCATCAAAGCTAAATAACTCTTCATAGTACAATTAATACCTTCTCAGCTTCAAATCGAAGTAAACAATAATGATTTGAATTTTTCTCAACTCTCTTTATTTTTATACTACGTTTTTTACCTACCTAAAGAAAGAAATACAAATTCTGGTTATGTTTTTAACGTAGAGATAGGCACATTACATACATTACTAATTCTATTTTTGAAAGTTATATAAATTCAGGCGAAGTTGTGTTTTGAAATACAATAAAAAAAGTTAATATTAAGCCGTTGTACGAGTATAAGGTCATATGTATGATGTATTAGTTTCAATGCAAAGCTAAGATTTTTACCATTGTTTTTTTTTTTTTACACAGCAATTAATGGACCGATTTTAATCAACAAAAAATATGAAAATTCTGTTTTAATTTATTATTGGCATCGTTATGAATTTTAAATCACCCAGAACATTTTCGTAGTCCCCTAAAAAATGTAAATTTTGGAGTTTTATATACGTGCCTTTTATTTAATTGTACCTTATGTAATTATGCAATGGACTAACTTGAGGGAGAACTGCGTTTTCCTCTGAGCTTAAAAATATACTAACACTAATTTGTCCCTCAAATTTAAGGTCGCATTCTATCTCAAAATTTGTCTGGATCATTCGTCTGAGTCCTCAATGATCTAGATTTCTTTGTTATATCGTAATAAAATAATATGAAAAGTACAGTTATCAGGCACCTTAAGAAAACATCTAGATTTAAATCACTATATTTATCTTAAGACCATAGTTTAATATTTATCATAAGTTTCTTTTCGTTAAAAATGTTATAAAAAATCAAATTTTTATAGTTTTAATAACATTTTTTAATCAATTATCAAAAAATTAAATTATATATTTTTTTTATAAAACTAATTTTATTCAGATGATTGTAAGATTGCCAACGCTGTTTTTAAAATTAATTACATACTTTACATATCCTTAAAAAATGAAGATAGTAAATAAAAATAGCTATAAAATAAAGATAAAATAAATTTTATGCCATTTCTTCATTATTTTATGGCTGCAAATCTATCCTAAGATTAGGATAGTCAAGAATAATCATTAAAAAAATTAAATACATTAAATTTCAGCGTACTAAAAATTAAGGTATTCTATTAAATAAGTTTTTATTGACACCTGACAATGAAATAAATCACTGTAGTGATATGCCTCAATATGTGTTTAACACAAATAAAAAAAAATGTATCATGCTCCCAAAATTAACATGGTTTTAAAAATTAAAGCCCGACAACTTACAGAGAAAAACTTATTGAAACGTTTTTCTTTTTTTTATTACCTAGTACATTAAATAATAATAATTAAATAATCTGGGTGTTTTAGTTAACATATTATTATGAAATTATTGATAAAAATAATTATAGGGTGACTATGATTAAGTTTAAATGTGAAATGTTTATAGTCGACTAACAAAATGCGGCATATTCTATATTTTAATAAATAAATTGAACCAACAATTCATTGATAACTCAATTATATTAACAATATATTTATTACATTAATATCAATAAGAAAAACTTAATTATAATTTATAATCGCTAAATTTCACTAGATATTATCTTGAAAAAAAGTTGATTTAATAATGATTTACATTTGTATCTTACTTATATCAAACTCTTATATTGTAACATAATGTGTGTTACTAAGAAATATTTGTGTATATTGACTCATACTATTTTTTTAATCAATGCAAAAAATACAAATAATAGTTTATAATTAATATAACTAGTGTATTTATTATAAAAAATAACTACATGCAAATACTTTTGATGTTTTTAAATAATAAAATTATGTTACATATATGCCAAATGTTAATTAAAAAATATACAGAATGATTCATTTATCGTTAACCACTAGATTTCTTCTAAAATAATTATTATTTTAAGAAAAAAATTATTTTTGGCTTATTTAAGTAGCAATTATTTCTTAATTTTTAAATTGTTATACACTTTTTATGTCTATTCGATGAAGAGGTATAGAAGGGTACAAACTTAATTTCATTAAATAGCAACATACATATTAAACTAGTACACCTAATATAAAATTATCCATTTAAGTTAATGTCTGGTCAATAACAACTTTTAAATTAGTAGTTTAGTAGTTATGAATATTTTTATAACTGAGTGGGAAAAGAAAAGCATAATGATAAAAATAGTACAAATGATTATCATTTTAGGAAAAATTAATGGTTAACAATGTTATAATCACTTTGTATATATTTTTTCACTTTTTAAGCAAAAGTGTGATGTGTACAATTTAAAATGCCAAGCAAGATATTTTTAAACGACTAAAACATTCACAACCTGCAGAGTTACAAAAAATAGTTAGGGCGAAAGTTAAAACAAAATTAAAATCGTTATATCTCAATAACTGCTTTATTTATATATATTGCTATTTTATATTGCTCAAAATTTATTTTTCTTTGCTTCTAAAGTTTATTGTACCATAATTGACATAAATTGGTTGGAGCAAAAACTTTGATAATTAATAATCATTTTTTGAGAGAATTTATTTATATTTTAAGCCTCTAAATAGAAGAAAATTTATACAAATTTTTAGTTGAGTTTATCAATTATTACAATTAGCATTGTTACATTACAGAATTTAAAATTTTTTTCAATATTTATACACTCAAATTTAAACATGTGTATTTCAATGCAAACGGTCAGGCTATAAAAAACTTTATAAGATTTGTCTATTGTGCTTATCAAATATGTGATAAGTACTTATTATTATAAATTACATTGAATAGAAATTATTATTTAGGTTATAAAGTTTTAACATCATATATTTTTCAAACTTAATAGATTATAAAAGCTTAATTTACCAATCATTAATATTTTCATTACTTATAATAGTTAATTTATATGTATTACATCAACCTATGTCGGGCAGCTGTTAAAATGGACCTTAGCGATTGGGTCAAAGCAACGCATTAAAAGTCTACTTGTAGAAATTTTTTTAGAAAAAAAACGTTCAAATCCTCATATTCGATATTTTAGAATGCCTGAAAGTTCAAGAATTCTATTTTAAATAGTACATAATTTTATACTACTTAATTTAAAGTTCTCTTAAATTTGGTGATAAAAATGTTTACAGTTATCAATTTAAATGTCATAAAATAACTATTCACAATAATTTTGAATATTCCAAAAGTGTATGTCTAAATATTGTTGTGTAAAAATAATATTATGAGGTATTTAAACGAATACGTTTTGGCTAAATATTTTTCAATTAGCAGATCATTTGCAAAACTTTAACTATTGAATAATTTCAAATTAAATATTAAAAGAGTACATAATATGTAATTTATAGTACATTTCATTGAATTTAACGTGACGTACGCAGGGTTAATTCAAAGGGGACGAAAAATAAATATATATTAATAAGATCATGACATATTTTTTTCACATAAGTCGAAGACTACAACGACTTTAATTCGGGACTATTTGATCATCTAAAAATAAAATCCTCCCTTAACGTACTCAAATAATAATAATCTATTTTGAAACAAATTAAATTTTATGATTTTTTTGGGTCATCATTACATAATTTGAAAAAATACCTAAAGATAGAAAAATAACGAAAAACAATTTATTAGAGCACTTGTTCATGAGGTTATCACAACCCTCTGATATCCCATTCAATATGCCATTGAATATGTATTAAAAACTTTAATTATTGTGAAATTTTAAATACACCTAGTTTAATTTATATGGGAAGGGATTAATAATTTTAAGAGTTTTCCTTAATTCAATAACACCAATTCTAAAGCACTTATTAGATAAGTTGACATTACATTTATTTCTAGTTTCGATGGGTTGCTAAGAAGCTATTGGTTTTATACTACAGTATTTTTTTTTTTTTTTTTTCACTATATACGATTATACCAACCCAACCGATTTTGCTCAAAGATATATTATTGAGAAAAATCGATTTGACGAATCAAAAAATCACTAAACATATCTACTTAAAGTTATTCGCGCCACAATTTTAAAGAACTACCCTCATTCTCATTAAGAAAATATCCCAAAAACTTATAGTTTTTAAAATACAGTAATTTTTATTTCATATTACAATAATTTTCAAAACTGGACAGATTATTGCATAATTTTTATTAATAATAGTTAAGACATTTTCTTTGACGTAAAAATACTTTTTTTGATAATCCAATCATTAATCAAGGAACTGTGAGGTCTTAAAAATCATATCACGATGATTTTCTTTCAATTTTTTACAATGTTAAAAAAACTGACTTTTATATTCCAAAACAAATTAAAGCTTATACAATGTACTTTAAAATGAAAAATAAAACCAACATAGTTGGGCAAGTATATCTAAATAATATCTGACAGTGATTAACATCACTATCATATAAATAATTTAATACAAATATGTCTGGGAATGACGACTTATAGAAGATTTAAGTTTTTATTTAGTAAAGATTCTGGAGCATGTTCAACAAATATATATATAATGAATAGTGTTATTGTTCAAATCCTTTCTGTACTAAAGTTTTCTATTGAATTTTCATTATTATTATATCAAATAAAAGCTTATTATTTTAATAAAATTTGTTAAAATTTCAAGAAAATCTGATATTTTAAGAAAAAGTTATTGCAATTTTAAGTTCATAGAAAAAGTTCTGATTTTTTTCATTTTCAACGGCTACCTAATTTGAGATACTTAATAAAATGTCTAAAATTGAGGGGTTTTTAAATTTTTGGTACTATTGGGTTTAATAGATTAATATCAAACGTATAGATCATCAAAATCTGCCCTGTGAGAGCTATACTATTTATATGAACAGACAAAAAAAAACACATCAATTAATACTTTTTAAGTTACGCAACAAAACTAAAAAAAAAATCCTATTATTAATCGAAATACTAGAAGAAGATACAATATTTATTTTATTTATTTTTATTTTATAATTTCACAGACAGAAGCCCTTTTTACAAATAATACAAGTACATAAATTAGGTAATCGTAACATAGACAAAGATATATACTAAAAATATGTAAATTAATTATTAAATGCAAAGGTAGAAATACAAAATTAAAATGATTTTAATTATTAAACATAAAGAAAAATACAAAAATTAAAATGAAAAATTAGGGGCAACATTGGCATTAGACATAGGACGCCTAAGTGGCTCATTTTTTGCATAAATAGTTAGGTAGTGGGAGACAACAAATGGAACATTATTTCTTGTTGCTCGCTGAGGTACTCTGAAACATATGAGGGACAATAGGGTCGGCGAATCAATATTGCCATTCAATAAACCAATTAATGTATTTAAGAAATTAATTCCTCTACTAACTCTACTAACTCAACTAATGAGGATAGGCCATGCAAATTCGAGACAGGGGCATAATCGTGATTAGGACAGACTATGTTGAGCGAGTAGCTGACAAAGCGTAGGAACTTTCGCTGTACTCGCTCAAGCTGTAGCGAGCCCGAGGCAGTATAAGGATCCCACACTACACTACCATATTCTAGAATAGGTCTGACTATAGAACAGAATAGTGAAAGTCCTTGCTTGAAATCTTTGGCCAAACGCCTTAAATGCTTTACAGCAAACATAATCAATATGAAGCATAGGATCAAGATTATAACTGAACTTAAAGTCTAGATCTGTAATAGAGTTTAACTCACACGAGATATTTACTTCAGTAATATTATAGTGAAACTCAACAGGATGTTTTGTTCTATGATACGTAAAGACCTTGCATTTGGTTAAATTAAATGACAATCCCATTGAGTTTGACCATTCAGATTATCTATTAAGGTCATCCTGTAATTTCAAACAGTCATCAGTCGAGCTTACACGCATAAATAGTTTGATGTCGTCGACAAAACAAAGAAAATGACAATGGTGCCAAACTTTATGCACACAGTTCAAGATTGAGGAAAATAGAATAAGGGACAAGTGACCTCCCTGGGGGGCACCACAAGACGCTAAAAATACATTAGACTTAACGCCGAATACTTTTACCCATTGGTATCGGTCACAAATATAGGAACTAATCCAAGATAGTAGTGGTTCACCAAAACCATATTGTCTAAGAACAGTAATAAGGGTCGTATGATCTACAGAGTCAAATGCTTATCAATATCATATCAAAATCTTTTTTTTTTCAATTTTTATAATAATCCATAAAAAAATATTCCTTCTTCATGTCTACATATCTACGGGTAAAGTTAATACAATGTACTTCATGATGAAAAAAGAATAATATTATTATTAGTTGAACAAATAATACTAATCTAAAATAATTTCTCAATTCCATAGATTCTCGCTGTATTTAAATTTTTTATTTGTAAACTTAATAAGACAAATAAACAATTAGAAAAGAGTAAATTGATGAAATTATGTTTTAAGGCGTTTTAAAATACATATTTTATAACTATGCTCAATAAAGCGACAAACTAACTATTTAGTCCCAACTCTAATATCTAGTCAAATTCATTAAATAAATGTAGTTAAATATTTATTATACTAAGTTCAACTATATGAATAGTTTTCCTAACAATATAATTGAGTTGTTGATATATAAAAAATAATATTCAAATAAGCCAACATTATGGTTTGTTTAAAGCACTGTTTTTTCTTCAATTGTCCTTCATATTTAATTATAATTCTTCAAATTATCCTTTGATGTTGCAAATACCAAATTTAATCACGAAACTGATTGACTATAAGATTCGACAAAGTGGACACACAGTGTCCAAAAGTCTATCAATAATATTTAAAACAAATTTTAAAAGTTAATTTTTGTAATTTATAAATAGTTTGTTTGCTTCTTAAAATTTTAACTTTAACTAATTTTCTTATATCTAAAAAAAATTATTTTGAGAATAAGTTATGATTGAGTTTCGTCCTTTTTATTATGATTATAATTTTTTTTTATGTTTATATAACAATATTAAAAGTATTTATCTCTTCAACATCTTTTTAATACAATATTTAGAATTTAGAAATTAACATCAAAATTTTATCTTCAAATTTCAAAAACATTAAAACTTTTTATATAAAATGAAAAAAAGAAAAAGTATATTTATACATACATAACATATGTATATAAATATAAAATACTCTACAATTTAAATTGATCTATATTCATATAATTTAGAATATATGTTAAATAATCAAAAATATTCTTATTAGGGGTACACAGTTGCAATTTGAACTAAAATTTAAGGGAGGGGTGAATTAATATTGTTCATTAGTAAAAAATATTTGTTTCCAACAATATATTAACTTTTACGTGACTATCATTAGAGGAATTATGTTGGGCTAAGCCTTTCAAACATTTAGAAAATTTTATATTTTGTGTTATATAAATATATTAAGGTGGAAAATAATCTTAAAATATATTATATTATAACATCTGATTTAAATGGATACTTTTCCCCCGAAATCTTCTCAGGACACGCTCAAGTAGGAAGGATTTTCAAGCATATATTTTTTTTGGGCACGTTCGAAAATTAAAGTCTGCGCATAACTATGAAAGTATGACAATCTTTTTGCGCGGATATTAGAGCAAAACTTTTAGGTGATACAGTAACACAGCTGATTGAACTCGCATGATAAAATTAAAAGATCTGCAATGTTGAAAAAAATTTTATATCACATGGAAAATTTCCGACACACGGCAAAATCTCGAAGAGCGCACGACTTGGGTGCTCGCGGTTATTTACACGGACTTTTTAATTTTCCCAGTACATTTCGTTCGATATTGAAAGTTGTGTACATAAACCCGAAGTACGGAGCTTCATTAAAGTTCCGAAGTGTGTGGTGCGGCGTACCAGCGAATTTTATAACGAATATTTATGAGCAGGCATTTTGTTGGGAGATCGCGTAAAATTGAAATTAAGTGCGGCGGCGCGAGGGAAATCATGACCGGGCGCACTCTGGACGCCGGCTAAACACGCCGGGCCGGCAACGAACGTGTCGATGGACTTTGCGTAAGGAGGCGGTGTTGTCGCATGTGATGCGCGTGCCTGCGCGCCCCCCCTCGCGTTAGGTAAGGCGTGTCTGGTCGCGATCCGCCCGTCTTGCGAGGCGAGGCGTTGCCCTCGTGAGCGCCGCCTGTACTCGCGGCCGGCCGGCCGGCAAGCCGTTCGTGCCAACAGGTGGCGCTGCAGTCGCCGTGGGCGGCCGCCGCCATCGTTGAACCAAGACTCCGCCAGTTTGTGAGCGCCGTTCGTCGTCCACCGTACGTGGTGCGTTATATCGTCCGTATTGTGCGTACGTTTTTTTATATTTCACGCTCGCCCGTAAACAAAAAAAAAAATTTTTTTTTTTTTTGGTTTAATTCGTTTTTGATCTGTGCGTTTAACGAACACTTTTGTCCGTACATCATTTCGCGACCAGAAAATGTCGGATTACCGTCGGCCGAGTCCGGCCGCGCCTTTGCCATACAATTGTTGCTAGACACACAACTGGATAGTGACCGCTGTCATCTCATCGCAACACAGCTGACCATTAACGATTTTAGTGTTAATTATTTTCCTACTAAACAAAATTTTCAATCTACACGTTAACGATTTGTCGATATAACTTACCACGATTTGCTCCAACGTGGTGCCTGTACATAAATAGAATACAGTGATAACGATTCAATTAAATTTGTTGCCCAAGTCTAAAAATAACGGCTTTTGCGCTCACTATTCATAACTAGTGTTTATCTTTGAATGCTAATAACGAAACTCTCATGTTATCATCTCACGATTAGGTTTTTTCTTTACACGCCGAAACAGCTGTGAACACAATATTGTACTAACAAGAGCCGCAACAGCAGCTCATAAAATTCATTTACAAGCGTCTTTACACGTTCGCGAGATACTCGAATACCAGAAAAATTCACAAATGGCTGCTCATCAGCCTGCGACCACACAAAGAGTAAGTACATTTAAAAAAAACATACTTATTCAAATTGTTTAAGTCATGTGCGAGAAGGTTAATTAACACTGATAACGTAGTAAGCAGGTAATCGCACACGGCATGAGTACTTAAATAGGAACCATAATGTGTTTTAGTGCGTATTTTAGCTGAACAAAAAAGCAATAGATAACTTACTGCAAATCGCCGTCGAATCGTGATTTATCGCTGGAAACTAAAATTCGTCCCGCACATCTCCTAAAATATACGTTATCAATAGCTTACTTAATATTGCTAATGATAGGAATAACAATAGACACCTTTAAATAATCATTATGTTACAGTAACATTGTGCACCGCTTATTGTAGAGAAATTTATTTTATAGCACAATATGCGGTGCGCTTTGCTGTGGTTATTCTAGTGGTTCAAATAAGTTATAAAAGTATCTTCCCCTCACTGAGCCTTTATTTTTATGGCACCATTTTGCGTGTAATCTATTCTGGGTGCTATATAATACAAATTATGTTATAGTTTTGGACAATTAGGTTAACTTTTATGGACTCTCATAAGAATCAATTATTTTTCACTGATAATCCTGTTATACTAACGATCATTCATACTATATTTCCAGTCTCGAATTTTATCAAAAAATCATTATGATATACTTTTTAATTTAATATTTTGACGAAGTTACATTTTTATACAACGCTGAAATACTGTTGTTTATATATTAGAAATAAATGTCACGTGCATTTTTTTATCTTATTCAGCATAGTATCACATATCGATAGATTTTCACTTTTATTGTCTAAGTTCAGTATCACCTCAAGAAATATTACGTAGAGAATTTATATTTCATCAAAATTATCAGTAAAAGATAAGCTCTATTATTAGTATTCAGAAGTTGTCTTCAATTTATTTAGGCTACATTTTTTCTCTAGATTAAAAATTTCTAATGAATAATTTTGACGATTCTTTGTATAAAACATTATGTCTAATCTCTTGATATACTTGGTTAAGATTAAAATAAAAAATCAATTATTTTCTTTCCTATTTTTTTTTTTTTTTTTTTTTTCATTGCAGTTTTGTTTGTAATGATGTCATTAAGTGATCGATTAAATTTCTTGATAGTGATGCATCAGAATCAATTGTAATTGCACGTAAAGTGAGTCCAACATGCGCAAAAAGAAAGTATAACGTTTGCATAAAATATGTGTCACCTAGTTTACAAATATTCTTTTGATATATCTATGATATTTACATATGTTCTGTGGAGCCATTGAGATTATACTTATCAGTATTGTGGATCTTGAATAATGGTTTTCAATAGCCATTCTATCTTGATTTGTCGGATGATCATTAAAATAAAAATTATATGAAAATATATTATAGAAGTAATCTATTAAAATATACTATTTGAGAGAAGGTGACTATTTTTGATGTTTTTACTAAAAAATGTGGATACTTTGTAGTGACGTTTTCAATTAAATTAAGTCATTTCAATTTTTCTAAGCTATTTTTTCCCACTTTTAACTTGTATGTAGCTTATCTAACTAATTCTTCTAGTTTTCTATTGATATATAATGATATACGAGTGTTAGTGTTATATATGTAGTGTATTTTATGTAATAAATTAAAACATCGTGAACTCCGATATAATTGGTGATTAATCTGAGATCATATGATTTATTATTTGTATATATACAAAGTCAGTTTTTATTATTAGTATTATATTAAATATACTTAACTATTTATACATAGCTCTATGTATTTATATACATTTCAAGTTTCAGTAAAAATGATATAGGTATTATCATGAAAACTTATAATGTTTATCATTTTATTTTCAAAGTTATTGGATTAATTTCAAAATTTATGAATCGTTAGTTTTATCTTATTTAAATGTTTTAGCTAAATTGTTCACTCTAGTTGCATTGTTTTGAGTGCAAATGTATAAGGCGCCTAAATCACAAACATTTTAATTTAACATTTTTAAAGTTAAAATTGTAAATTAAACAACTTGTTAATATTGAATATACTTTTTCAAGATTCTAACTTTTTAATTATTTATATTATTTCCGAAATAAATATCTATATTTTACTCAGACATTTTTTCAATTATGAATTTACTACTTCCAATTACTTTTTAAACTGGTATCCATTTACCAGAAGCGATTATATAAGACTTTTAGGTGACAATGAAACTCTCTGAATAGATTCTGCGACCATCTTAATCTAAATTTTTCTTAAACCTTAGTTTTAAGAGTCCAATATTTTTACTTAAATGATCAATAAATATGTATGCCATATCCTTCTACTAAATATACTTACTAAATCTCCTCTGCTTTTTATTAAATCACTAATAGTGGCAAAGAAATATTTTAATTCTTCATTTAAAAATTTTACTATTTTTATGACATTCCAGGTCGAAGTCTTGTTCATTATATATCCAGGGTGATTGATTAAGGATAAATCACTTATTTTCTTGGATGCTATTAAACATTTTAAATTTTCGTAAAGGAAAAATCATTTGAATCAAAATACTCTTCTACTATTTTTTCATTTCTTCAGGAATAAAATACCTAAATTTTCATTTTTTTAATGGAAACCAAACCCCCAATTTTTTGTTAAGAGATATGTTAGACAAAAACATTCTAAACAATTTTATTCATACAATATTTTTATCTGATGAACTATTCATCTGTTAAAGCATTTTATTACATAGAGTAAATATATAACGCGGTTAGCTACAGCTCATACTTCACCTGTGATACATACCCTCTCATTGTATTAGAATGCTTATAATACGATTAGTATTTATTTCAAGTTGTTATAGATCAAACAAAACTTTTTGTGAAAAAGAATTTAAAAATAGCTTTTTTGGAAAAAAAATGTTTTATTTTATTCCTTATAACAAACAAATAATAAAAAAAAATATGCTTATAATGTAGTCCAAAAATGTAAAAATAAACGAAAATATTCACTGGATTAAAAATTCTTAACAGAACTTGCTACGACAACTAAAAAATAATATACAGCTGTATTTTTTTTTTCTGAGAAATTTCCTTGAAATCCGCTTTTTGAATAATTATTATCATTTAAAATTGAATTAAATAAATAAAAAAAATTGTGTACGTTGGTACCAAGTAGATGTCCTCATTGAAATGTTGAGAGTTATAATATTAACGATTATTTAAAATTAATTTATTTTAAGAATTAAAAACGGGGGGGAAAACACAAAAAATAATGCCAATTAATAATTTAAATTATTCAAATGATACAAACTATTACTATAAATTATTAATATTTTAAGTATAATATATTTCAAATTAGTTTCATTCTAAGTGAACTGGATAAATAAAAAGACACACTAAGATAAGAATATTCGTGTTCTATTTTCGATATTAAAAAACAATATATATAAGTTGAATCCCATGAATAGTATTAGTTTATTAATGGTTTTCTCATTTTATATGTGTTTAATTATAGATGTCTAAATAATGTGTTAGTGTAAATTTTTTTATTCGACGAATAAAATTATATTACTTAAATACCACATAACAAATAATTAAATGAATGATGCAACATAAAAATACGCACGTGCGTCATTATTCTCATTAATATTAATATAATAATTTCCCGATACTTAAAATACGATTTTAATGTAAAATTCACTATTCTCGTGAAATATATTGCATTTTATTTTAATATTTTCAATTAACACATGTCAAATAAAAAAAAATATTCTATTTTTACATACATGTTGCTTTAGATTAAAATAATATCGTTCCCGAGTAAATTAAGTACTAGTGGGCACAAAAAATATCAATTAATTTTTGGATAATCACGTTGATATATTATCGTTTAAACAATGCATTATTAAAATTTTAATTTGATATTTTGATTTGTATTTTAGTACGATGAACAGCCTACGGGGTACCCTGGTATGGATGGAAGTAACGGCATTGGCGGACTGCCTCCACCTGGTCTGTACGCGCACAGCCAAGCGTCATTGCATGGTATGCATCCCGGTATGTTTGGTGGACACACGCCCGTGCCACAAGCCAACCATGGTCCGGCCACGCCGACACCTGGCCTGCCACAAAACCATCAAGCCCCAGCTTCGGCGATCCCTCCTTCGTCCGTTGGTGATGCCGCCAGCAAGCGGGATAAAGACTCCATTTATGGGTACGGTTTTTTACATGAATATTTTCTAGTCACTTAAAACAGTTAAATTTCAATTACGATTACTGGTAATCGTAGTTAATTTTTTCATTCCCGTTAGAAAATTACAAACTAAATGTGTTTTATTGATTTATTTTAGGCACCCATTATTTCCATTGTTAGCATTGGTGTTTGAAAAGTGTGAACTCGCTACGTGTACACCTAGACAAACTGACGGTTCTATGGGTCCCGGAGGCGACCATAGCATATGCTCTTCAGAGTCGTTCAATGAAGACATTGCCGTATTTTCGAAACAGGTAAGTAAATAAAATATGATTTACAAGTGCTCTAGTGTAATTTTAGCAAATTCCCTATTACCGTTTTAACACATTTTCAAAGATTAAAAACTATTACGAAAATATAAAAAAATATAACACTACACCCACTACTAAAGAAACGCCCCCTACCCTATTATTATATAATAACAACAAAAAATCAATTACTACCGTATCCATATACACACTAGGTTATTATTGTTATCTAAAAACAATTACTATCATTATTACCCTAATAACTGCTACTTCCTTATCCGCCCACCATTATATCAATATAATAATTGACTTATAGCACTATCCGTATCGATTGCGTAGTAACCGACATCATGTTATAAAAAACAATGTGCAAATATAATATTAAAAAAATATTATCCTAACCCAGATCAGGAATGCTGTTCAATGTCTACTATGTGCCTATCTTTATAATAAACAGTGACATTTCTATACAGACGAGTGTATAAACCTGTCCGTTCTTCAATATTATATATACACATTTTTTACGTGATTCAAGTCCAGTTCCCTTCTTTTTTCATTGCATTCCATATGTCTGTATCTCATATTGTTGTTGTACAATTTTTTATCATAACATTTATAACAGCTATATGATGTCTATATATTCCACTCGTAAAATAACAGAGTAATAGTTTTCATCACTTTAATTATTTCTAAATCTTGTACGATAATTGTTTTCAGTATGTAGCTCAGTGTAGTAAGTGTAATGTAAAGCCACAATATGGCAACACGCGAGTATATTATTTTTAGATATGTCTCGCTTCTAAATGTCATATTGGAATATTCTTTATGGAGTTAAGAGAAATTCATTTTGTTTATTGCTTCAAACATCTCTATTCGGATCCCTATTTCTTATAAATTTAATAAAGAAATGATCCACTTAAAAATATATGAACAGGAATTTCTGTGTCATTCAAGCTGTTTTTGGAAAATTTGTGTAAAATCGTTTTTTGTTAAATATTTCTGGAATATACTGAATCACGATTTGTGTTTCAATTATTCACACTATTAAAACGGCGATAAGAATAAATTATGACAAATAATTAAACTTTGCACTAAATAAACATTGCCACTCTAAAACTTTTTCTTTTCTTCATTTGAACGCAATTCAATATTTATTTTTAAAGCTTTTAAAAATAACAGCAATTTTGAATCCTAATGGTAAATACATTACTTTACAATTCGTATGTACTAAGAACAAAGAAAAACGTTAAGTTTAGAGACCTTCGATTTCACTAGAACTAGAAGGGTCAACAATATGGTTGTTGTCAAACTGTATTACGTTCCCTAAGAATTTTCAGACACCATGTGTGATGTAAAATATTACTGAGTATGTAGATATACATAGTATTGTTTGCACTGTAGCCCATTATATTTAGGTGATCACGCTGTATACACCTAGCGTTTATGTAGAAAAGGGTTACCCCGTAATAAATCACGAACTAAACCATCGTATACAAGGCGTATGACGACAACCGACGCGTTATATCTGACTAAATATAAATCTCCCTAAAATAATCGTGATGCGCTCCCCTCCTTTAACGTGATCTATTTATATACGTTGGCGGCAATATTCTTGTACCGTATCGCTGACACCACAAGTTTCCAAAATATCCAACACGTGCAAAGCGTTTGGAATTGCTTTTAATTTAGTAATTCATGCTAGACCTAGTCCTAAAACTCCACAATTATAACGCATTTTTGTCTCTATTATTTTGTGTATTTTTTTTTTTTTTTTGTACATTCGATTAAAACCTAAACTGTGTTCTGATTAGTCTCAGAATTTGGCAAAACATCATGCACATATTTTTCATCTCTGACCTCGTTGCATATTTCAAACACAAAATAAGTAATAAAAATTTTAATATTTTGCTTAATGAGATTTTGGAGTCATCCGAATCAATTGTAGATTTACTAAAAACATCGCAACAGAATCGAAATAAAATTATCAGTATAAATAATTTAATTATTATTTGTATTATTTACATTATTGTATTTAATACATATTTTTAATCTATCTTTAGTGCCACTCGACACATAGTTTTATGATTTAATTTGTACTCTATTCTACTTAACCTTAGATGACACAATGTTGTATATCAATTACTATTACTAGTAACGTAGTGCAATTGTTACATATCACGCATACATATTAAAATACTTCAACCGTATAAGTATTACCTATGTAATTAATTATAAATACAGTGAATGTATTAAAATTCTTTTGTTTCATTTTTACAGATAAGACAAGAGCGAGGACAGTACTGCGCTGATCCCGAAACCGATTCTTTGGTGAGTTTTTTTTTTTTTTAATTTTTACTATTTGTTAGCCTTTTTTTTAAAGTAGTCCTTGGTCCTAACTACATAATGTTATACAGTCATACTTAACACTGCCAATACATGCAGGAAGTAAACAATTTTCCAATGTAATGCATTTATTAGTTAACAATTTAATGATTCCCGGATATTCGGTGATCAACTGCTAGACCTATGGCGTCAATGAGGCATGACCTACGAGGTGCCAGTTATACGGCACCGGACATAGAACATTACCTAAGAAAGTATAGATCATTACCATTAATGTGTCATAGACCAACACCTACGTTTAACACTACACCTCAAGAAAAGGAATTTAAAACAGCATTGCTTGAAGATGAAGTGCGCGATCGCACAAACTACATCACATAAATGAAAATATCAAACCATCTAGGTCACATTACGATAATGAGTATATTATGTCTCGATATTTATGTTTTACGATATTTTACTACAATGAATCACTTAAAAATGATTCATTTAATCTAAACGGTCGTAGTATCACGCAGCTCGAGGCTAAGGATTAAATGAACATACATACATTATGTTTTTTGTATTTATTTCTAAATATTGTACTCCAGTGACGTAGTAGACGTACACGCATTCCATTCAATACAACAAATTCCAGACACGTACCTAGTGCGAGTTATTATGTACATATTAAAATCATGATATTAATATGTATAGAGGTCTATGTGTACACACAACTAGGTTTGGCAAAGTGACCAAAGTGTTATGTCGATGTAGGGTAGGTTTGGCTTAATATGGTACAGTGTCTGAATATAGATACGCGCAACCCTTGGAAAAGTGTTCCATATGGAAAGGCGCATAGCTTCGGAGTGGTACGCGATCCTTCTGAGAAGGACTCCGAGTTATAGAGAGAGAAAAAACACCATCACATATATGCGATACTACGCCCAAAAATTAACGCCGCTGGGAGCTCATGCATTTATAATATTTTTTAAATATTATCTTTATGTATTATATTGAAGACGAATTACCTATATAAAAGTAATATTCAGCCGACAGCAAATGGATAAAGTAATGTGGCCGCAGTCTAATGCATATACTTTTCTGTGCCCCAACGTAGTATAATGTATGTTATAATACGTACATATTTTTTCCATTCGTTGTAGAGAGAATACGTGTGGAAGAAACCGGTTTAAGACGGCTCCGACCGTCGGTCGGCCCGTCTGGCCGACGAGTATTCAACAGTATAATGTATATATTGTGTAGAGAACTATTATATATATATATATATATATGTAATATAATATATATATATTCTATATATTGTAGTGTATGCAACGCGACGTAAAAACGTCGTTGTATTATTCTTTCAGTAACGTGTAATCCCATGGAATTTTTAACTACGAGAGAAAACAACGGCTATAAGATTTCACTGCTCAAAAAACAAAAATGCATAATAACATCGAAAAATCGCTATTTACTATATTCGTACGGACTTAGTGGGCTGACTTGATCTTAGTTAATAAATCAATTATTAATCGTTTATTAATTGATTTCTGTCACGTCCACACAATTACTCACGTAGTAGTAGTATGCGTGTTTATTTTTATAAACCGATCATAATTAATGAAATGCTGTTTTACGACCCATTTATTGCAGTACATATTATTACTAGTTGCGTTAAATTATAACCTCACACTTCGGACATATTTACACTCGTTGGAACTTAATTAATTTAATTTACTTAAGCTATTATTATTATTTTTTTTACAGATGGTTCAGGCAATCCAAGTACTTCGATTCCATTTACTGGAACTGGAAAAGGTAATTAGACATTTTAAATGTTCATTAATGTAAACATTAAATTTTTTAGTCTGTAAAATGTACTCTATGTGTTTTAACGAAAATTTAAATTCCCATTCGAATATCAGTTGAATATATTTTTTCTTGATTGTCACTTATTATCATTTTTATTGGGTATACCGTTAAAAAATGTTATTAAACAGTTATTCAAGAAAAAATATTTAAAATTATACATCAATAATTCTGCTTTAATAAGGCTTAATATTTTTTTTAAATAATGTGTTCAGAAGTTCTGAATTTTCACTGTACCCATGTGTACAATATGTTGAGTGTAACGCAACACTCGGAGGTGTCGCATTACACCTCCTGCCATATGTTGCTATCCCTGAAGATAAGTTCTTTCTCTGCTTTTCAAAATATCTCACTAGTACCACATGTATTTTAAAAACACATCCTTCCATCACTAGTAATTTTTTCACCCCAAAGCATTTGCCGGTTGTATTTTTACTGTTATGAATTTATTTATAGTAAATAACATGATTTTTATTTTTTTTTACACGATCATATACTGATTTCGTTAACTCTCTTTGTTCAGGTTCACGAGCTCTGCGATAACTTTTGTGCGCGTTACATTTCGTGTTTAAAAGGAAAAATGCCTGTTGATTTGGTCATCGACGAGCGTGCTGACGGTGGTTCACTAGGCGGTAAAGAATTAGGACTTGGAGGTCTTAATGGCGACGGTGGTAATAGAGATCGGCATAGTGCTCATACGCCATCAACAACGGGCGGCGACCAAGACGGGTCGCAAAGTATTTCTCCAGACGCCATGGTAAGTTGAAATTTAAACAGAAATTTATTATATTTGTGTGTGTACGTACGTTGATGATACGTGTTCGCTTTTGAGTTTTATGCGTTACCTATCGGCCTAGTAATGCTACAATTGTATTATATACTACTGCACTATCCTCTATCAGTATTGTTTATTTGTTACCCTTGCGAGGGTAATGCGTACAAACGTTAATGGCGAATACAATAACGTGTAAACGGAATAATAGCAGTAGATACACGGAATTTTCGAGGGGTGGTTACTATTGTTTGTTACGTTGACGATATGTGTGTATTGCAGGGTGGTTGCCTCGTGTGTATGTATGTGTGCGCGCGAGTTTCACGCGCACACATCACTGACAATAGATGGGGGGTAAAAAAATAGAATGAATTAAGGGTATACAACCAAAAATTTACACTGTGGTAGTAGAGAGGGGTTTGTTGCTGGCGGTACCGGGCGTTAATACATTCCCTCTGACAAACAGAAGGATAACACAGACGGGGTGGTTTTCATGCGTTAATTTAGACGGGAGGAGGGTGGAAAGAGGGTAGCATGTATAAAAGTATCGAGACGAAATGGGCATAGTTCGTCCTTGGTGTTGAATATTTTCGGGGTGCTAGGTTGTGTTTTTTTTTTTTTTTTGGCTCTATTTTAGTGCGGTGTGAATTTGTTTCTACTGTGTCAGATAAAAAGGTTCATCGGTAACGCCATTGCGTTAACATTTGCGGGGGTGACAAAAACTGGTATTGACGTGTTTTTAGTCGTGAATTATACATTACATAGTTGGTACCTGCGTTGAATATGAATACACTTACGGCATTAAGTTATAGAAGCTACAAAGCAGCAAAACTGTCGAGTGGTAGATGAAAATTGTATTAAAAATAATATGATAATTTACGGTACACCATTAGGATGGGTAAACGGTGGTGTAATCATATCGAATATCCGATTGTTATTAATGTAAATCCAAGTGTCAATCATGGCCGTTTTACATTGGATTTACAATGTTCCCCGATGCACTTTTTATCTCGGACCGGCTGTCTCTTCGGTAAGTAATTCTGTTACTTTCACGTTATAATAAATCATCTAGTAATGATATTATCTCAAGTCCGTCGTGTGCATGAACAACTGCAAAAATTATATTACGTAAAGGTTTTCATCAAATTACACCGCGATAATTGCACTTAGGCGTTAGCGGTTTACGTACAATTACACTAAGTGTTTGGCTACCAGGGTGGGCAAATACTAGTGCGGCAGTTTAGTGACGGGTGTCCATCACTCCAGGGGGCGACGTAGTAATCCGATTATAACTGTTCGGGGTGGTATATATCGGTGGGTTTCCACTAAATTTGATCCGTTGCGATATTAGATAGGGGAAGGTCCGATTAGTCAGACGTTAAGACATGTTGCTAATTAGCACAGTTCCGGCATAAATATTGCTTTTTATTTATAACGAAATGGTGTGTTTTGTATGATGTAGTCGACTTTATAGATGTTACACTTGCATCGAGTAGTAGCTGTAATAGAGCAATAAAACACTAACCGTTTTATTAAAATACTACTTGTACAATGAAATACAAACTAAACCCTAAATAGGTAATAAATTGAATGTAATGTGTAGGTTGTGACCCTGATGCGTTTTTAAGAGCATTTTAAACTGTAGGTAAATTCAGTGTGTGCATTGTTGGGGTTATAAATTGTAAGGAGTACAACACAAAATCATTGAGCGTTCTGTTTAATCTGTTTTCCTCTTGCATGTAATTTTATTCCGCTTAAAGATAATCACACTGGTAATGCATATTATGTGTCATAATTTGTGTAGTGTTCCGTCTTGTTTTTAAAAGGGGAGATTCTAAAGAAATTATCAACTACTCTAAATATTAAAATTCTATTACTAACTGGTAAAATATATTCCATAACTTGGTGTAATATTATTTTGGTGATTCCCAGGGAACGATTACAAAGTTTTCAAAGTTTTTCAATTCACTTGTATAGAACATGTTGAATATTTTACCGACTCGGGACACGATCCTCTAGCTGTCTCGCTAAATTATGCACCCTGTGTGTGGGTACTTCATGCCGGGTTATTTTATTGAAAACTCCCGTCCCCTCTGCATACTTGGTGAATAATACAATATACATGCAATGTACACCATGTGCGTTAGAAACAAACAATATTATTTATTTATTGTGTTTTCGACCTCTGATTAAATAACACTTTTTCGTATCAATATTCATCAGCAAAATAACAAATTCAAATCCTTATATTGTCTGTTAGTTTAGACACCTGGTGCGCGTGTGCGTTGTGTGGGTTTTTTAGTTTTTGGTCCAATTAAAACCGATGACCGGCACAACATACGAACTGGCGGCCACAGAATGCTTGCCCGTGTGTGTTACTGCGCGTTCCGTACATACCGATGTATTGTTACGAGAGACGAACGCATACGTCGTAGCCGATGGAATGCAAAGATCACAGATCTCCACGCGCGCACCTCTGTTTTTTCCCTTAAATTCTGGTGTCAATCAGTCGTTGCCACTACTAATTAATATGTCTAACCGTCTAAATTCATGTCGAATTTTTTTTTCCTCTCTATTTAATGTCACCAATCAGTATTTATCACTACATACTCCAATACACCTAAATAAATACGGTATTTAATTTCCTAACAAACGTTATTTATTACACTTTTTTAACAATCCAGAGGCTTGCGTTGACAAATTTTTCATAATTTATGAGACGAAAATAAACACCGACAGGAAGATTTTTTCGACACCTGAATATACACGAGTACAATATCCTTTAATCTGTCACCCGTAATAAGCACCTGAACAAATACATACTATGGCATATCGTGTAAAACAATAATTTCTGTAGTTTCATTGGATTTCATTACCGTGCATTCATACGATTGTAAAAGTTTTTTTTTTTTTCTACCATTTATGCTGGTTGTTTATAATTTTAACGCTCGATGAGTGGTTGGGCGTATGTAAGCTGTAAAGGGAGATGGCGATTTTCTCTCGCTTTTTCCCACACCATTATACACAATACTGTGTAATTGGGGTGGGAAACACGTGGCCGGCCGTCTGTGTAGACCTCTGTTGTATGTATTTATTTTGGCGAAAAATTATGCCTGCAAATGACGAGTCATTCGCTCACAGTGCACGCGTACTTACTAGCCGTGGGTCCAGCTACGGTGTCAAATTCAGACTTGTAATATTATTCTTAGCACACGAGCTACTATCGTCAACAGCCATGGCGACCCTATGTATATGTACGTTAACTATATAGTGCAAACTATGTGTAGTACTTCCCTCGGTTTGCTGTCATACACACGCGTGACGCAAACTTGTGCACACAGCTTAAAATCACGTAGGTACTATTATTTTCTACGAGTGTTGTCCACAGTAATAATGGAAATAGAGCTTATTTTTTGTCGACTGAAATTCATAAACGTTCATTAAATAATATTTTAAAAAGCATCTGTGGGGAAGATTTTCATATAAAAACCTAAACGGTATATTTTTTAGGATTTATTTGTTTTTACAAAGTGTACTTGAAATGAGAACTTAAGCTGTCAACCGTAGTAAATGGTCGTGAACAAAACGATAGCTGAACACATTGATTTGATTTAAAAACCATTACCGGTACATAATCTAATTCAGCTGAATAACATCACCGTATTATCAGAGGGACACCTAAAATACTATTTTTTAGACACGTACAAAATAAGTTTTTAATTTTTGTAGAATTTTTGTGTTAAAACATACGTGTTATGTATGGTTTTTGGGACTGACTTCATGCAAAATTAAATTTTTTTATTCACTGATAGCAAAGCTAAAGCCATTTCAATTACTGCCGTCGCACAATTTGCGACGTTTGTCATTTATTATAAATTCATTGTTCTGAATTGTCAAACTCTATATTTATACTTGGTGTTAGGTTACCGAATAATTAATTGAGTATAGATCGATAATATTGAATGAACATTGTGCGTCTCTTTAGTTGATAGCCTGTAAAGAAATGAACAAGGTTGAAAAGTAAAGTGCCTAGTGTGTAGTGTACCATCAATAAATGATTACGTTTAGAGATCTAACCTATCCTGATACATTATGTACAACATGACATTTTCGTTTTCAATTTTTGATACATCAATATGTTAGAACACTCTTAGGGTTATCCATGATGTTTTAAAAATTGCTTGCGCTACTATAGAATGCCGCGTCTCGCTATCGTGACTTGAATAATATATCATACTTTGTAGACGTTTAGAGAAATGATTGACTAGTTTATGTTCTACATTTGAAAATCTTAGATTCCAGTTAGAACTTATATCTGTTTTTTCGTCTTAAATTTGCGGTAAATATTTAGAAAAATCGGTCGTTATAGAGGAAACTTAACAAACGGTTATTGCCTTTATTAAAAAATTACTGTCTTGAATTGCTATATAAATTTAATATTCTATGTTATCCATGTAGTTTCCAGTAAGGGTTATATTGAAAGGATTTCCGTAGTGATAAATGATGAATAGACTTCCGTCGCACAATTATTTGATAGAAAACAAAAAAAAGTACTTGTAAGAATTGGTTCCGTTGATTCTTTAAATATATAAATAAGTACACCTGGTGATTTTGGTCTCTAATCCTTTGAAATAACCAAATATTATGGTAGCCACTGTGATATGTGCGCATGATATAACGTGTAGTAAGTACATATCAATATTTTACAGATTCTGGTTATCTGTATACTGAGTAAACATACACCTATTTTTGAGCTACCTTTTCGGCTATTCTCGGATGCAATAGCAAACAAAACTATACATTTATGATTAAATGCGACAGTCATGTAGTTGTTAGTAAATATTTGCTTAGTGTTTGTTTTATGATAAGATATGAATTATCTCGCCTAAACGGCTACTTAAATTTTTATACAGGTTTAAAACAATTTTTGATGCTTAAACTTATTAAACTATTAAAAACAATTTATGCTTATTGCTAAATCGAACTACGTATTGAGGTCACTGGAAATATTTGTAAATATTTTATCCCTAAGAGGGATACCCATCACTCTCTAGGGATCCTAAAACAGAGAAGCATTGCTTTTTTTGGGTTGCGTTTCTTTTCTCCTCACGAAAAGTGACTGCGGTAGCTGCGCTTTTCCCTTTAATCGGTGGAAGTGCTAGTGCGTGTGTCCCAAAGGACTGTATCATTTTGACGGGAACCAAATGTTCCATAGTCAATATTATTGGTATGCACTCGGAATTAATATTATCTTGGATACGTTGCTCTTTTTGTATAATACACACTCACACTGCATACATTTGTATTTATAACGTGGAATTAATTTTTATAGAGGCCGCCCAGTTCATCAACAGCGTATTCACATCATCCTGGACAAGACGACAGTCGACATCGTACTCAAAGTCCTGGAACGCCATTACAAGGCAACATGGGAGATCCACACGGAGATGGTATGTACAAATGACTTCAATATTTATAAAAATGATAGTTATAAGTAATTTATAGTAGTATTTATTTTAATACCATGGCGTTACTGGCTTCAGGACCTTAAATGATCTATTCGTTTAGTTATGGTAAATTTGAAGGCTCAAACACTCTTAACATATGTTTACTAACATGTGTAGTGTGTCACCAACAGCCTCTCAATCTCGAGTGTACATAGACCACTCGAGTACCATATCCTATTGACAGATTTTCAGCTACACTCGTCTCAAGTGTTTTTGGTTTTATTTCCCGCGTGTGTTCGTACGCAAAGAGGACCTACACCGTCCCCTAGATGTATTATTTGTCAATATTTTTAGGGTTACACAATGCAAATACATTTTGTAATATTTAAAAGTTAATGTTGTGTGTTTTATTATTATTTGAATTCCTCTGAGATTCAATGAAGAGCAGTATGAACTAAATTATTATGACACCAATCCCCTTTTAAGACGTTTTATTATATAAGTGCTCGTGCGTCAATCCGATTCATCTAAGAAGTGTAAAAGTATTGCAATTTAGCACGCTTCTTAGGCGTTAAAGCATTGCCGTGAAACCTTTTTAGATATACTCTTTAGAATATCTTAAGTTAAGCAGTGTTTTGAGTTTACCATAATAGTTATTAAGCGAGCCTATCTCTCCAGGGATTGCAAAAACTTNCGAATGAAAGAATATCTTAAGTTAAGCAGTGTTTTGAGTTTACCATAATAGTTATTAAGCGAGCCTATCTCTCCAGGGATTGCAAAAACTTTGCTTTTGGTATAGTCACGCTACCACAGCGAGTTTTCAAGTCGGGAACATGATTATACTATTTTATCTTAAAAGGTTTTGCCGTCGACGTAGTTCTCACACTGGCGTGACGTTATTTTGTTTTTTTACTTTTTCTTGTATAGAAATTATTTAATGTCGATAGCATTATTTACGTTTTTACAGAGTTATTGTTTATCAATAAGTTTTACGACTTAATCTCTTATAGTTATTTTAAGAAGAAATCTTTATTTCGATAAGTCGAAATAACGCGAACACTTTCTCTGTCAAATGTTAAGGTGATATGAAAACTCGATCATCATTTAAGGATATTTACCTCCGGTTGATTTGATTATTTTTCTCCCGTAGATGACTGTTATATTTTATTTACTGATAAGTAGCTTTCCCTACGCCTATATTAGCTGGCCGAGTGCTGGATCGGAGGGTATTACCGACTAAAATCCTATCCTTGTCGCGCAGGGGTGTGTATAATGACAGTTTTTTCTGCTCTGTTCACCCCTGATGGTGGCTGGCGGGAAAACGACTCTTGGGCTCGTAGCGCGATCTAATTACTTTCAGGAGACTGAGGGGTTGGACGACAGTGAAAAATGTGTCATTCGTAAGGCCTCTATCAAGCGTGATAAGTCTCCTTATCGCACCAGAACTTTTTCCTGCCCTTTGTCATTTAAAATTTTTTTCTCATTTAGCGCATTATTATCTTGCCTCATTTTTGCATTTCGTGTTTTTCATATTTTATTTTTTATTTTTTTCCCCAATTAATGTTACTCTGGGGAATAGGAATAAGACTGTTTTTACTTTAGCACTTTACTTTTACAAACGTTGAAACACCAGTGGAATTATTTATTATATAGACATAAAAAAAAACAATTTTAGGCCAGTCACAATGTTCTTTTGCTGTTATGTTTCTTACCTGTGTTAGGTTCTATATTATATGCGTTTTTGGTTTTCGTTCTGACAATACTTGATCCCCATTTATGCTCTGCTATTGTTGTTAGCTCTCTTACCTGCGGTTCTTATCCTTTTACCTTTTACTTAGTTTCTATTATGTTCGACGGAACGTGCATACTGAAATCTTCTATAAAATGTTCTGTTCCACTATTATAATATGTCCTCTGTCGTATTCCTAGATGCGCGGGATACAAATAGGATGTGCCCAAAAGAACTGTCTGCTTTTTATTTATGTAGTATACTGCACAACTACTGGATTTTGTCAAACATTCTGTTAAACATTAGTGAATAAAGATAATGACTTTTCTTTATCCTTAACCCTTTATTTTGCTATTTTCTTTTACCCTTTTATTTTACATGCTTGATTATTGGTTTAAACAATAGGTCGTTGCACCGATGTTGTTATGCATATACTTTTCTCTATTATACAATTATTGTCGTCTGTTTTAAATGTATTTTACAACTACAAAAGAATAACAGTAATTATTACATTTGTATTGCGCTAATTGTTGTACTTTTTTCTGTAATATATGTTTTATTCTTTTTTTCACACATACGCACATCATTGGCTATTGATGTTAACAATCAATTTACAAAATAAATACAATTTGGACCAATAAATTAAATAATTAAATTACAGTAAATAAACTTGCATACCACTATGGACGTATTTACTACAGATATTTATTAAAATTTTATTTTTGTACTCTCATACTTGGAGCTCGATAATGTATATACCCTTTTAATATCCATATTTTAATAACTGACATTATGTTTTCAAGTGCACACTAGGTAATGGCCGGAGCCGCGGGCTTCGAGCATACTCGATAGCCACACGATGTAATCGTTTATGTTATAATGACCACAGCTGTTACCATTGTTTTTTTGCTTATTGTTTTCATTAGCCACACCCTTTAACTCTTCATAGCCAGTAGATCTTTTATCTTTCTCTAGCCAGTGATATTTTTTGATACTATTCCCCAAAATTTTTATAAGACCAAAAGGACCTTTTTTGTCTTCATTGTGTATTATTTGTTGTTGATTTCACAATATGTGTGTTCGGTATATTGTCCTTCTTTTGGAGTCTTCTCTGGGTGACTTCGAATTATATTTTTCGTGGAATTTCTATATAAAATATCATGCTCAGTGACGGAGAAAAAAATGTGTGTGTATAATATTAAAATGCCTCTGGTCCTTAGTATATATCCTCTCCTGTGGAAGGATGGTTCTGCCGTGGTAATCTCCTGCTGAGCTCTGTAGTGCTAACAGAACCTGCCTGAAATGCGAAGGCAAAACCTCATTCTGTCTCTCTTCTTCTCTCATTCCACACCACCTCTCAGCGGGCGGCCTGCCGCCCGCCAGCAACGTGTACACAAGTTAAATATATTTAACGTGTGTGCGCGCGTTTAATATATACGCAGAGTTTAATCGTGTGTAGATAATCCTATATGTGTATGCGTTTATTTAAGCCCAGCCCGGGGGGGGCCGGGATCGTATTTAATCCCACATGAGAAATATTATGGAAAAAATGTTATTTCTTTACACGTTGAAAAAATATCCATACATATTATAGCAACATCAGTATTTTATTAAAGACTTAACAGCGGGAGGCACCAGTCAGTCGTAGCCGATATTCATCTTCTTTAATATTTCTATGTATTTTATATAATAATTAATATATTATGTGTGGAAAGTTCGTTATCATAGTACTTGTGCGCAGTAAAATATATCGATGTGAATAGTATTGAACGAGATACACTTCACTATTGAGATACCATTTTCGAAGGTTAAAGGACAAAACTACAGTTCAATGAAATTTAATTTTTCTATTGGGCATTTTGATTGGATGACCTTGGTTCAAATATCGATTATCAATAATGGTGACACTGTTATTTTCGCCCTTATATAAACACAACAATAATCACTTAATTTACTCCATGTTCAATAATGAATTGAACGCATCGACGGGAAACGTGAACATTAAATAAGTACAGTTAAAAATGTAGGTCATTTTCGGGTACAACACATGACGTAGGCGGTCTCTGGCGGGTTGTGGTTATTTTCCCTTGTATCGTCAACATCTAACTGATATCATCGCCTAGTTTTCAACTTGTTTAATTGGCTCAAACTAATCAATCAATTGATAATGTCATTATACATATTATAAATAAAGTTACATAAAATTTAGACGGCCTACTTTGCTTAGCCGGTAAAACGTCGAAAGTGCGTAGGTTCGATTCTACAGTACTTGGGGGGCTATGTAAAGTTTTCCGTGCTCATCAGCACAAATAATAGATTTTAAGAGAAGACCTTTAACATAAATAGATAAAAAAAAATTTGCAATTAATGTACAAACCCGCGCATACCATTATTTACTTGAATCGTCGTGTACTTAAGCGTTTAAAATTATTTTTTGAATATTACGTAATGATAGTTTGTTTCTCGTATTATTTTTTTAATATGACATAAAAGTTATTTTTATTATTGGACCGTATTTCTAAAAATATTTAATGGGCATCGATGGTAAAATTAAAAAACAAATTTGAAATTCTAAACGATTTTTAATGAAACTGTTATTGTTTTTAATTGATGTGAATAGATACTATTAGACTTAAAATAATTGCTAGATGATTATGTGAAAGTTAATACTTATGACCACTTTGCCGTGTTATAAGTATTGATGTCGTCGAGTAAGAGTAAGGGATACAATCTTGTGTCTACTTATGATTCAAACCACGTAGGTGCGTCTTGTTGTAAAAGACTTTGAATGTTTGGGGAGAAATGTAATGCTTATTCTGCAGATCCTTTCTATGGATAATAATAATTTTGTGCGCCTTAATAAAATATTAAAGTAAAATCCTGAAGGATTTCAAGATAAAGAAGATATTGTTTTATCCCCCTTTTATTTAAGAAAATTTCAAGTATAAAAATTTAACGTAATAATCGTGGTAAATATATCCACTTGTAATATATATATATATATATATGTATGTATATATACTAAATTTAAAACTTATATAAGTTTTAATAGTTACAATAATTATACATTATATTAGGTATAATGTTTGTATAGTGATCATCTAAATACACTTTAGACATTTTTACTTAATTTTATTCGTAAAAATAAAGTTATGTAAGTATATTGGCACATACTACTAATGAAAACGTTAAAAACTACTTAAGTTGATACTAATAAAAAAAGACCTTAATAAATATGATTTGATTTTTTTCTTGTTTATATCAATGGTGGTCCAAAAAAACGTTTGATTTTTATTTAATTAGTTATTTTATTAAAATTGTCTTAACATATGACGTGCGTTGAATAATTTTTTTAACACTCGAAAAATTCAACTACGCGTATGCGCATATTTTTTTTTTTTTTTTTTTTTG